>NC_060277.1:103489019-103789019 GCF_021613505.1 Equus quagga | reverse complement strand
GCCCTAAACCAGTCAAAAACACTTTTTTAAAGAAGAATAAATTGGGAAGACATACTCTTTGATTCCAAGACTTATTATAAAGCTACAGTAATCAAGACAGTGTGGTACTGGCATAAAGAAAGATAAATTTATCAATGGAACAGATAAAGTCAGGAATAGACCCACACATATATGGTTGATTGATTTTTAGTGAGGGTACTGAAATAATTCAGCAGGGAGAGGATAGTCCTTTCAAAAATGTGGCTGCACAGATAGAGAAGGACAATGTCTGTATGACTCCACTCATATGAGGAATTTAAACATGTGGACAAAGAGAACAGATTAGTGGCTACCAGGGGAAAAGGGGGGTGGGGGTGGGCACAAACGGTGAAGGGGTGCACCTACAACACAACTGACAAACAATAATGTACAACTGAAATTTCACCAGACTGTAAACTATCATAAACTCAATTTAAAAAATGTGGCTGCAAAAACCGGATACGCATATGAGAAAAAAAATGAACCTTAAGTCCTACCTTACACCATAGACAAAAAATAACCCAACATCAATCATAGAGTTAAGCTTTATAGAGGCTAAAACCATTAAAAATTTTGGAGGGAAAACAGAAAAAAATCTTTCTGACCTTGGCATAGGCAATGCTTTTTTGTAGAAAAAACATGAAACACATTATCGGAAAAGAAAAAATGGATAAATTGGATTTCATCAAAATTAAAAATATCTGTTCTTCAAAGACACCATTAAAGAACTGAAAAAGAAAGCCACGGACTGGTGGAAAACGTTTGAAATACAAACATCTGACAAAGAATTTGTATCCAGAACCCATGAAGAACTCTTCTATCTCAACAATAAGAAAAGGAAAGACCAGGGCCAGCCTGGTGGCACAGCAGTTAAGTTCACATGTTCCCCTTCTTGGCGGCCTAGGGTTCGCTGGTTCGGATCCCAGGTGCGGACATGGCACCACTTGGCAAAAGCCATGCTGTGGTAGGTGTCCCACGTATAAAGTAGAGGAAGATGGGCATGGATGTTAGCTCAGGGCCAGTCTTCCTCAGCAAAAAGAGGAGGATTGGCAGTAGTTAGCTCAGGGCTAATCTTCCTCAAAAAAAACCAAAAGACAAAGAAAACAAAAGACTCAATTTTAAAAGTAGGTAAAAGATGTGGTCAGATGTTTCTCAGAAGAAGATATGTTAATGACCAATAAGCACACAAAAAGATGATCAATGTCCTTAGTGGTCAGAGAAATGCAATAAGATCTACTACACAGGCACTGGAAGGCTTAGAACTAAAAACACTAATCATGCCAAATGTTAGAAAGGATGTGGAGCCACTGGAACCCTCATACATTGTTAATGGCAATATAAAATGATAAAACCACTTGGGTAGACAGTTTGGCAGTTTCTTATAAAATTTAAAATATGCTTACATACAACCCAATGATTTCACTCCTTACTTAACAAAAGTGACATTATATGTTCACACAGACTTCTAAACGGATGTTCACAGCAGACTTATTTATAAAGTCCCCATGTTGAAAACAACCCAAATGTCCATCAACAGGTGAATGGATAAACAATTATGGTACATCCATACAATGGACTAATACTCTGCAATAAAAAGGAACAAACTGCTTAGACACACAACCACAGGCGTGAATCCCAAGAACAGTACTAGCAAAAGAAGCTAGACACAAAAGAGTACATGTTGTATGATTCATATGTATAAAATTCTGGAATTCTCAACTGTGGATGATTTTGTCCCTCAGGGGACATTTGGAAATATCTGGAAACATTTTGGGCTTGTCACAAGTTGGTGTATGCTAGTGGCATCTAGTGAGTAGAGACTGGGGATGCTGCTAAACATCCTACACCTCTCAGGTCATCCCTCACAGCACAGAATTATCTGATCCCAAGTGTCCATGGCGCCGAGACTGAGAAACCTGAGCTGACCTAATCTATAGTGACACAAAGGAGATCAGCGATTGCAACTAGTTGGAGGTGGGAAAGCCAGGGTCGACTGCAAAGAAGCACGAGAGTGAAAAATAATGTTTCGTATCTTGATTGCGGTAAAATGAAGCATTTTACTTTATGCTTCAGTCAAATCAAATCAAATTGATTTTTTTAAAAAAGGACTCTGAACATTACCTTGAAATACTTTTTTGTTGTTCCCACGCATCAGGTAACTAAAAGTGCGCGGTTCTAACTGTAAATTACCCTGAGCAAATCTCTCAGTACTGAAACTATTCTTTTTACTGGATGGGACCTGAGATACAGCAATTGGGAAACCTCTCACATCCTACAAAATTGAACCCATATTTACTAATTAGTATCTGTGGAAGGTAGAACCAGGAGGGGAGCAAGAACAAAGAAGTCCCCTTGTCGATCAATCGTGTTATAGTATTATACAATTACATTCTTACATGAACGCATACACACAGCCATTTGCACACATTCCATTTGCATGGTGCCTGACCCAAAGAAAGAATAGAGGAAGTGTTCACAGCCTTTGCCCTAACCCCCCATTATGTATGCTTTTATCTTTGATGTTTTAATAAAGCCAGAAGACTCTTTAACCTTTTAGCTAGGGTGCAGTCTTTTGGAATGGAGGCATTGTAAAGAAAAAGGCAGCTCCTCCTGGGATCATCTCTGAAACCGTACATTTTGGGGCCCTTTGCTGCAATGTCCTAGAGCTAGCTCACACAGGCTTGTGGCAGCTGACCTCAGGTTTCAGTGTGAAGTCGGCCGTGGTGGGAGCATTTACACCATGGAAATTGGCAAACACCGCAACGCACGGCCTATTCCCTGGAGAGCTGCTTGTTAAACGTTTGCTAGCACACCACTGCCTCTGACTCAGAAAGAAATGAAATTCATACCGAAAAGAGAATGCACATGGGTGTGAACATGGACATTGTGGTTTGGAATGTATGAATTTTCCTCTTAGGTCATAAAGACAGTTGCAACTGCCCTGAAGATCCGTCTTCTCATAAAACCAGGGGGGGAGGCGGAGCCTGGATACATTCCACACAGTGGTTTAAGAGAAAATCGCAGTTGGTAGCACAGGGGGCTAAACAAAACAAAATGTTTGTTTTAAAACCCCGTACTTTGTATTGGATTCAAGCTAAATTGGAGTACAGAGTTGAGTGAGATCTTAGCTGTGTCCTCAAAGGAAGGACAGAGAAGCCCCAGTTTAAGGATGGTCAGACCACAGCCACGGGTTGCTGTATTTTCTGATGGTCCCCATCCTGCAGACAGCCCGAGAAGATGGAAGCGCTCCAGGGCCCCAAAGCAAGCTCCAGGCAGAGCTGAAGTGTCCTGCAGGGCCTTGGCTCCTTTGGCTGCTTTTCCAAGCAAGTAAGGACAGGGCGGAAGGAAGGAAAGATCCCCAGAGCAGACATCAGAGTTTCTGGTGAGTTGTGGCTCTACCCTGAGCTGTCTCTAGCTTTCTGGGTGCCAGCCTGGCCCAGGAGGCAAAGTTCCTTTGCTCCTGGCCTGGGGAACATGAGACAGAGGACCAGGTACCCCAAATGCAGCTCAGTCAAGATCAGCAAAACTGAGGCCTTGGAGCGGGGAGCCACAGTGAGTCCTACGGCTTGAGGGCTCTCCTAGAATTTATTTAAATCACCTTTAAAAGGTATTTCTTTTTCCTTATAAGAGAACAGTGTAGGGTCACCAGTAGATACCAGCCCATGTCCCTGGGCTTGGAGATCAGACCTGGAAAGCTGAAGGCCTTCTCTGAGCCCTTTCTGAGGGCAGATGCTGGTGACAGTCCCCCTCCATTACCCTGGGAAACCCGGAGCAGCAGGGAGAGGTGGAAAACCCCACTCCCAGAGCCCCGCTGGGCTGGCCAGAATCTAGGCTGCCGCCCTGGCCTCCCAAAGAACCTTCAGCAACCAGGGTTCCCATGGGAACCTTGAGGGGGTGGGATCATCAGCTGGGGGTGAGGAGGAGTGGGGAGAGGGGGCAGCTTCCCAGCGGGACAGGAGGGCAGGGCAAACTCTCTTCTGGGTGGAACTGGGGGTGGAGACCTCTCTCTCTCTCTCTCTCTCTCTCTCTCTGCTTCCATTTCCCTCTGATAGTGGGATTTTTAAAAACTTGATCAAAAAAATAAAGGAAAAAAAGAAAGCCAGCACAAAAGAGGAGGATGGGGAGGACCCTAGGTAGAAATCAATGAAGGCTTTAAATCTTCCACACTGAAAAAGCCTGCATTTCTCTGTTGTCTTTGGGAACCCACTGAACGGCTGGGAAACTGTTTTTAATAAACAAGAGTTCAAACGCTGAGGCTCCATAGCCAACAGTCACGCCTTAAACTCTAAACTTTACATGAAAACTCTCCCAGTCCCTTTGAACTCGCCTTCCCTCTCCGGCAGAGCATTCCAGTGTTTATGCATTTTTCGAGATTGCTGGCAGGATCCGAGGCGCTTTGAATACTTTCCCTCTCTTTAGCAATCTCCTGCCTTCAGAACCCATTAATGCCCCACTCAGCAACATCAAGGTATTGCTTTGAAGTCCCTTCTGGCTACAGGCCTCTCACACTCTGGTTACTGTGCAATCAAATAATTAAATGGATTCTCAGGGAAAAAAAAATCATTCTTTTCCTTGGTAATTAAACACTCCAGGTTGGACAGGAGTGCTGGGTTGCCAAGGGAGTGAGGATCTATAAAGACTCCGGGCCCAGAAGTCTTTGCTCGTGGCCCCCAGGGGAGAAAAATAATAACAACAGAGTCAGCTTAGTCCTCATTTCCTCTATTCACTTCCCTGGGCCCCAGGCTCTCCTGTCTCAGGACCTCCCTTCTGAAGGGTGGGGGTGAGGGCATCCCCACCACGAGAGCCCCTTTTTGGGGTGGGGGGTGGCCAGAGTTGTAGGAGGGGCATATCTTGGCCAAAGTAGGCCTATGAGAGATGGCAGCTGCTGGAGCAGGGACCAGGGCTCGCCCCAGTCCCAACGTGATTAGGGTCCTAATTTGGCTGAGAGGGGAAGACGGGAAGAGGAGGGCAAGAGAGTGGTGGGAGGGCGTGTAAGAAAGGGGAGGAAGAGGGATAGGAGGAAGGAGAAAGAAGGGGAAAAGAGGGATGAGGAAGAGGAGGAAGAGATTGACAGAAGCAAGGGGGAGATGGACAAAGAAGGGGAGGAGGAAGGGGAGGAGAAGCGATGGAGAGAAAGAGGGAGGTGAAGTGGGGCAGCAGGGGCAGAGGATTGCTTAGGCTTCCGTCTTCCACATCCATCTTCTGTCTTCCACACCTGCACCAGGGTTAACTTCTCCCAAAACAATCGAGGTCAGGGTATAGCCCCAACCTGGAAGAGCCCAAGGTACCTCTCACCACCTGCTCCATCTTTATAGCCTCTACTCCTACCTCTTCTTTCCCACCTTCTTGCCTTGGCCAAAGCAGTTCCCTCTCCCAGGATTGCCCTTCCACTATTCTCTTGATCAATTCCTGGGACCCCTTACGTCTCAGTCCGGAAGGGACCTTCCTCTGGGGAGCCCAAGCAGACGTGGCCCACCTCTGGGTCTCTGGACAATCTTTATTCAGGCAACTTCTAATGCTGAATTATTATCTCTCAACCGGTGTGCCTCTAGGGCGGGGACCATGTCTCCGTCATCTGTGGTCCCCACCCCCACCCCCCAGTACAGGCACATAGTAGCTCTCAGTAGGTGTTGCTGATGTTGGTGATGAGGATGTTCAGCAGAGAAGAGCAAAAGTGGCTTAGGTCCCAAGAGTCACTTTAAATAAAGGCTATTATATACCCTAGGCCTTTGGTTTCAAGCATCTAAACATGGCATTCCCCATAACTTGAACTTGAGGTTTCTCTTCATCACTCCGTCCTGTATTTCAAGAGTCCAGTTTCCATTCTTGAACCTCTCTCCCCATGTGAGACCATGTAATATGTGTACCTGAACCTCCTGGAACTTGGGTTATCTGACATCCAAACTGGTCTGGAGAACAGATCTCCCAACCCTGGGGACAAGAGCTGCATTATTAGTCAGAGTTCTTTTGGTTGAGTATGACAAAAATTCAAGTCAAAATGACTGAAGGAAAAAAGATGAGAGGATTTATTGATTCACAAGGCTGGGCTTCTGGGCAGTTGAATCTAAGGATCCAAGTGACGTCATCAGAACTTGGTCACTCTTTCTCTCTGTTCCCACCCCTCCATCTTGTGGCTCTGAATTCCTCTCTGTTGACTTCAACCCCAGGCAGGTGCTCTCCACACCATGGCCCCCAAAAGCTCCAGGATTTTGTGCTATTATTTTAGGAGTTTCAATAGAAAGAAAACACCTCCTTCTCTGAATTCCTGGCACACGTCCCACAGCTGACTCTCATTGGACCAGCTTAAGTCACATGTCAATCCCTGAACCAATCCTCGTAGCCAAAGTGATAGAATATACAAATTGGCCAGAGCATGTGCCATTTTTGTAGCTGAGGGGTGTTCCCTGAAGGAAAACCAAACTCCTGTTAGCAGCAGATGAGGACGCGGATGCTGGGCCAGCTAAAATAACAGATGACCCCTGTAAGAACAAACCTCACTAGTGTCATTTATGCAGATTCTCAGAGGGAGGTGGCTGAGAAGACACAGTGTGTTGGGGATGAAAGAGTGGAGATAAACCAGAACAAGAAACAAGACCTCATCTGATGTTGTACAAGGGTGGGAGGCGGGGAGCAATGGAACCAGGCAAGTAGCAGATGAATCAAGAGGATGTGATCAAGGAGCAGGACCTCCCAACAGGTAGGGGGCAAGGGGAGGGCAGGCAAGAACTCCAAACTATTCCTTCTTAGTCCAGAAGTGCATTCTATAATTCCTGGGGAGTCAGGAGCCTATCCTGGGCCTAGCCTGCCCCCTGCCTCCAAGTAGCAGATGCTGTGCTATGGCTCCTGTTGAAAAAGGAGGTACCGGTGGAGGAATCGAGGCAGTTCTGCACGATGAACAGGGAAGTTTGCAGAAATGGCCACAAAGTCTGCTTGAAATAATGGAAGTCTTCACACACGTAGGGATTTATCTTAAAAAATTACAAGATGCTCAGGACACTTTACTGAGCAAGAGAGTATGCCTTATATTGGAAGGAAATACACCAAAATACTATCCATTGGTATTTCTGGGTAGTGGGATTATAGATAGATTTCATTGTCTTTTGTGTCATTCTGTGTATTTTTCAAATTTTTTACTGTGAGTATTTATTTGTGTGGTCAGGAAAAGAATCCAAATTAAAGGGAAAAAATCACTAAGCTGCTCACGTCAAACGCTCTACAAGCCAACCTTTTACTGTCATAATCCACTCTTCTATTTAATTCATTTTCTTGCCATCCCTCTGTCCCTTACCCTGGGGACCTGGCTGTCCCTCAGTCCGGATAATTGGCCTCTGGCCGACTGGGAAGCAGGTGGCCCAGGCTGCCCTGTTCCCTAAAGTGAGGTTGGGAGGGTCTCTGCTTCTCAGTGGGGCGGGGCGGAGGGGGGAGGCAGGGTCGGGGGGAGGTTGGGGGGCTGGGTCTGGAAGCCAAAGCCATGGTTCCCACTGAGCCTGGAGCTGCTGAGGGAATCGGGCTCAGATGGACGGCAGCTGTGACCCTCCTCCAGCCTGCCCCCTCCTCCTTCTCTCACCCCCGGGATTTTTCGGGCAGGATGAATGAACAACAAAGGCCTGTGGCCATCTCAGGCATGCCAAGAAGTGGGTGTCATCTGGAGGACGCTTCAGCCCAAACCTTTTATGTTGACAAACCATGCTGATCAGAAGACTAATTGCTTCTTGCTGTCTTCAGCCTGACAAGTGCTCGACAGTGATTCACAAATCATTTATACAATTGATTATCACAAAAGACTTTATCCTCGTGGAAATAGACATCCAGGCACCCACTGCCTGGTTGAGGATGGGAGCTGAGGCTCAGTTTACCAATGAAGGTCCCTGCCAGGACAGAAACCCTACCCTAAAAGTCAGTAAGACGCCCCAGCGACCAGGTAGCTGGACCCTTCCCTTGGGAAAATATGGCGGAATAACCCTCCCAGGCCTGTGCCAAACTCCAAATGGCAAGGGGGAAGAGATTTGGACAGCTTATCTAGCCTGGGATGCAGCCTCCGGGCCAGAAGAGGTCTAAAAGCTACGGGAGGTACATTGGCTTTATATTCTTGACCTGCAAATCCTTGGAGACAGAAATTCCACAGTTTTTCCCCATGACCTATTTCAGGGTTTTATCTCCTGGCAGCCAAGATAGTTTGGGGAGAGACAATTGCATCTCCAGCTTTTCATCCTGTTTTGCCATGAGCGTATAGGGAAAAGGCTCAGATCCCGTCTTCAGCTTCAGATGGGCAAAGACTGGGGCAACCTGGATTTTCAGTTTGACCCAGGCTGGGTGGAAATGAAAACTAGAGATGTGTGGAGAAGTCAGCATAGAGTGTGCCCAGGAAAGACTAGCTTAGTCCATGTGGGTCTGGGAAGGGAGGCTAGCGGGGAGTGGGTAGTTAACTGAGGTGACTGGAGGGCTGGCGGAGTATGGAGGTCTTGCACGTGGTCATTGTAAGTTTCTCCTTGAGGTGATGCTTAAAGTCTTTCTCTTTGAAAGATTGTGCTTTTCTTTTTTTGTTAGGACAGACAAAGGATAGGTGTCCCAATTTTTTCAGTCAGGAGACACACACCACTCTAGTTTTTCGTTATGGGGTTAAATTGTGTCCCCTTCAAAAGTTATGGTGAAATCCTAACACCCAGTACCTCGGAATATGACCTGATTTGGAAATCGGGTCTTTGCAGCTGTAATCAAGTTAAGACCAATCAAGGTCATTAAGGTGGGCCCTAATCCAATTGGACTAGTGTCCTTATAAAAAGGGGGAATTTGGGCAGTCACAGACATGGACAGAGGCAGGACTGTGTGAAAAGACACAGTGAAAAGAACACCCTGGGTAAGCAGCCACAAGCCAAGGACCCCCTGGGGCCACCAAAAGTCAAGAGGCAAGGAAAGTTCCTTCCCCTACAAGTTTCGTGGAGGGAGCATGGCCCTGCCGACATCTTGATTTCAGACTTCCAGCCTCCAGAACTGTGAGATGATAAATTTCTGTTGTTCTAAGCTGGTTTACAGCAGCCCCAAATGAATACAGTTTAACAGAAAGCAAATTAATCCAGGGTATGAGGTGCTTAGCAATTTGTTTAAGGAGTTAACAAATGGAATAGATTGAGCCTTTGGTCATGCCTTCCAAAACCCTACAGAGCTCACCTGCCCAGGGAGTGTATACGGATGCGCTGCCATAGGCATGACCCTGTTATCAGGAAGCAGCCACAGCCACTGCAGATCCAGGAGCTGGTGGCTGGACACCATAATGGGGAGTCTGGCCATCTCTCTCAGCTCCCCGCCCCTCGCAGCCAGGGAGCTAGGAGCGATGCCCACGTGGGTGCACTAAAGCCCTGGGTATCCATGACTTTGCTTGTCGGCAGACAAGAGTCAAAGGAAGACACCTCTGCCTCCCAGTGAGCAAACCTCCATGGTGGAACCCACTTCGCATCTAAACCCAAAGCAGTTGAGGAAATGTAGTGTTTGGCTTTCAATCTCTGCAGAATAAGAGAGCACGTGAGAGGGAAAGAAGGAAGGTTGAGCGGCAATTTACAGCATCCCCCAGAACTAGAGTTGCCAGATTCAACCAGATGCCCAGTTAAGTCTGAATTCCAGATAAACAACAGGTATGTTTCTAGCATAAGTATGCCCCAACTACTGCATGGGACATACTTATACTAAAAAAGTATTCATTGTTTATATGAAATTCACATTTCACTGGGCGTCCTGTATTTTAATTTGCTAAATCTGGCAATCCCAACCACAACACCGTCCAGAGCTGATTTCTAGTTTTTTCTTGTTGAGATCCCTGAGAGAGAGAAGGAGAGAAAGTCAACCCTGAACCCCCATGACCATCAGCTCATCCCCGATCCTCTCCATGTACTGTGTCTGATACGAACAGCATGAAAGGCTCAGTAACAGGGGTTCACAGCAACATCATTTGGACCAAAGTTGAGTTTGGGAAAATGGAGCGAAGTCAGATATTGGGTTACTGAGGGTGGTGTGGTCACGATGTCTGGATGAACTTTACCTGGCACTCCATCATTCAGGGTGATGTTCTATCTGCAATGCTCTTATACATCGAGGTCTGAGCCACAGGCCTTGCTCTCAAAGTGGCTCACAACTCAGGGGAGGAAAAAAAAAGCAGATGTGAGCACAGGCTGAATGCCCAAGAAATGCCAGAGTCCGAGTGAGTTCGGGGGTTCTGAGCAGGAAGCCTGGAGGAGGACAGGGAGGAGAATGGGCGGGGGTAAGCAGGGCCTGGTGTAACTCAGGTGAGGGAGAGGAAGGGACAAGGGCTAGCAAAGTCAGACACGAAGACCAGATGGTGGGGATCAGTGGGCGATAATAGCAGCTGACATGTACAAGGCCCTTGTCATGGGCCAGACTCTCTTCTGAGAACTGTGTGCACTGAGCAACTTTCATCAGCACTGTGAAGGACGTTTATGACTCACCTCATTTTACAAAGAGGCCAAGCCAGGTAGAGCAAAGTTCATTGCTCAAGGATATGCAGCTCGGAAGTGGAGATCGTAACAGAAAGGCTGGATTGGCTCAGATTGAGGAGAACCTTGAATATCCAGGACTGACATTCAAATTGGTGATACAGACATGGCTTGAGTGTCAACCACGGGCAAGGCGCTGGATTCAAAGACAGGTAAGCCGCTGCCTCAGACAGTCAGACAGGATGTGGCCAAAGCTCTAGAAAGGACCTTCGACCCAGAAATTCTACACAAAAAACCTCCATCCTAGTATTAAAGACTCTTTAGCTATGAATACTGAGGGAGTGGTTAGCTATGAAGATTTCATTCCAATGTGACTTAGAACTGAAGAATTTGGAAACTATATAAATGTCCAACCATACGTGATTAGTTAAATAAATGATAGTTCAGCCATCCATTTAAGTCATATTGTAGAAGAATATAGAAAAATATTTATTGATATGGAAATAAGCCAATGATATGTTACTGAGTGAAAAATGCAGATTACAAAATAGTGGATACTTTATGGTCCTATGCAAATATGTGTGTGTGTGTGTATTTTAACTTGGAAAGATAGTGCAAAGTTTTAATAGTGGTTATCTTAATCTTAGGTGATACTACTGTAAATAATTTTTATTTTCCTTTTTTGCTTCTACTGTATGAATATTGAGTGCCTCCTAGGTGCCAAGCACTATGCTGGGTATCACATACACAATGGTGAACAAAAGCATATTTACTCCCCGCCTCATGGATGAATAAGGGGACAATTAAATAATTATGGTATAGTTACAAATTAGAATGTACAATGAAAGAATAAACGAAGTTCTGTGATGGAGAGGATCAGATGAGGACATATGTGGATCCGATGGTCAGGGAAGACTTCTGACATTTAAGTCAAGACCTGAAGGCTGGAAAAGAGACAATCTCAGGAAGGGCTGAGGAAGGAGGTGTGCCCAGCAGAGGGAACAGCATATGCAAAGGCCCTGAGTAGCAGAGCACCTTAGGGAACTAAAAGGTCAGAGAGAATGGAGCACGGGGAATTTGTTTTCAGAACTGGGCCTTGTTGAGCTGGAGGAGCCCTTGTTCAGGGGACACTGTTCTTTCTGTGGCAGATCCCTTCTAAAGCACCACTCCCCCCCCCACAACACACACTCACACACCCAACTGTGTGTGTGTGGTGGTGATGTTTGTGTGTGTGTGGTTTTTTTGTTTGTTTAAACCAACTCAGGACTACCCACTTCCTGGTGCAAGTCATAGAAGACAGCAGAGGCCCGCTCTCATGTCAGATTTTTACAAAATCTGCTTGATAAAGTGAGATAATAATTACTAAGGAAGATATAAACCGCTCTTTTGGATTGTCTATGTAATTTTGGGAGTTTCTGTCTAACCAAATGATTTACTAAAGGTAAAAAAGGAGGAACACTTTTCCAAACACCAACAAGGAAAACAACCAATCTAATTGTTCAAATACACTGGACTATTTTCCTTGGGGCAATTGCCAATTTCCTTCTTTCTGACAGCATGATTAGGGTCCCAACACATTGGTGGGGCAAGTAAACAGGATGCTTTTTCCATAACCCCACGTTTCAAGTCCCTCGGCACGAACTGTCATCCTAGGTGGGTCCACACAGAATCTCCAAGTATTGTGTAAGGTCACAGACTTAATAAAGAAAAATTTAAAGATGCTCAGGGGCCAAAGCTCAGCTCTAGCTGGAAGTCTGTTTCCAAATCTGGCAGTCTGCTGGCCCATTCGCCCACCATCTTCTTGGCTCTGTGCCAGCTCAAGAGAACAGAATGCCAGAGCCCAGCTGTTGCAGCAGGGAGAGGGGGAGAAGGAATTTCCACCCGAGGAGCTAATAACAATACAGGTAGTGAGGATGGAGCTGTGAGTACTCCTGAGACCCTGGGGGAGATCCGAACCCACGCCCCCTCCTTCGCCATCACAGCAACCCCAGAAGGTAAGCACGTGTATTATCTCCATGTAACAGATAAGGAAACCGTGGCCCCCCAGTGTGACAGCCGGAAGAGGACTCAGCCCAGTCTGCACTTCCCCCATGATTAGCTGGCTGACAATCAGAGAAACAAGACCAGAGCACAGGGAAGCACCTAGGAAATGAAGACCAAGTAGGTGAATCCGATTTGCAGCTGGGGTTTAGAAAGGGGAAGATCCCAGCGGATTAGGGCAGCGCAACTCCATCGTGCAATGGGACCACTGAGAGAGGTCCGGACACACAGGACCCGTCCAGGCAGGAGGTCTGGGGAGGGCTGGCTGCATCTCACCAGCTCCCAGGTGAGACCCGAGGGGCTGGAGGAGGGAAGGAGCTGGTTTCTGGAAGAGCTGTGTCTTAAATGATTTGGGGAAGGGGAAGAAAGCGGCTGACAGCCCAAGCCATGGGCTTTAGCTTTTTCTTTTTTCGGGGCATGGATCCCTTTGAGAATCTAATAAAAGTATAGACACTCTCCTCAGAGGAAGGCACAGGTGACTCTGCAAAGTGTCAAGGGTTCATGATCCCAGAAGCCCATCCACGCCAGATGAAGAGCACCTGACTGTTAAAATGAGAGCAGCAGAGAAACAGGCCCCCTTAGAAGAGGTGCTCTCGCACAGACGCCCGCGGTTCCCCAGAAGGTGGTGGCGCCAGGACTGGAGCCCAGGTTTTTCTGAGCCCCAAGCCTGTGTTATATCTCATTATTCTCACTGAATGAATCAAAAGGCCTGAAGATTAAAAGCCATAACCCCCTACCCACCATGCACTACAGGTTGCATCACTTCATCCTTTGGGATTGGAAAGAACCTTATGATGCTGGAAATGGGTTCAGGATACCCCTGCTGTGAACCCCCCCTCCAGGCAGAAGGGGAAGAGTGCAGCAAGCTGCATCATTAGGACCAAGATCAAGGAGTCCTGCATTCCGGTGTCGGACTCCCCCTATCCTCGCCTCCTCTGCCAGCAGCTGCCTGACGCCTCATGATACTGCCCCCACATCCAGGCAGTTCAGTCCAAGCCAGGCCCTAGCGCCACAAGGCCAGGACCCTGGCTTACTTCTGTCCTGTCAGCCTCACGCCAGTTTGCAACAGACAAAAAGCTAGACAGATCCACTGCAGATCCCGCCCATGAAAACTCGGCCCACAAGAAGTCAGACTGCCATCACAGACCCTTTATTCCTAAAAAGCGTTCATCACAGGACTTGTTTAAATAGATCTGCTCTCCCAGATCTAAAATACAGCCCAGCACTCCAAGCGGCCACTGCATGGGGAAGGAACACGTGTTTGTTGAGTGAACAACTGCACACCAGCTTCCATGGCCATACAAGCAAGCTGTCCAGTGAACTGTGCAGTTTTCTTACAGAACCACCTGCTGTTTGTTCCCCACCTTTCCAGCCCAGACCCTCACTGAAGCCAGCAGTTGACGTCTACTCAGCCACTGGGAGGGTAGTTAGCACTGAGCTCAGGATTCATCGGCCCCATTGGATATTCCAGATCCACACAGTTTTCTGAGAGGCTTTGCATCTCTGGGCTGCCTACTGAATCAAGCACTCCTGGGAGGGCCCGCCTCAGCCCCTTATCACCTGCACCTACCTGGCCAGGTTGCAGATGTCTCCCTGGGAGGAGGCTGATGGTAGAGGGAAGTGGACATCGGAGGAAATGTTGTTCATACCTCGCTCCACAGGAAAATCCTCAGCCAGTAACCGAGTGATTTTGAAGAGATTTTCAAAACCCCAGGGCAGGTGCAGACTGGGTAAGAAGAACTCAGGGTTGGTTAGCAGTGGGCTGAGCAAGTTGGGAAATCCAGCAGAGATGTTCACACACAAAGGTGCCTCTGCCCGGCTCCCACCCGGGACTCAAAGACAAGGCCAACGTTTTGAAAAATATAAAATTTTAATAAAGGCTACATCTCTTAATTACAATAATTATTGTACCAAGTAATTTTCCTTAAATGAACTCTTTATAATGCATAATTTACAGTATAAGTAAAACAAAATGCCATGGCAAAAGTCATTGAGTACAAGACTTGTAATAAAAAGGCATAAAATATATTTGTACATAAACCCCTTTCAAAAAACAAGGGAAAGCTTGAGCCCTCAATATAGGGCGACACACGGAGCGGGACACCGTGCAGGTACAGGTACTGTACTGATTTAAGATCAAGCACTAGAGATAGTGGACTAATACTCTTCTGCCGTACAATATATACAGACGTATAGTACAAAGAACAATGGCAAACAGAAGGTACAGATTAACTTAACACAAAAACCCGAACGTCAAAATGAAGGTGTATGGAGGAAAGGGTGCTGCTAGGTCTTCCCACAACTGTCCTTTGCAGGGCGGGGGGCAGGGGGATAATTTCCAGAATGGCTGTGGTCCAAAAACTAATTGAAACAAACAAACAAACTCCAAGGAGCTGTTATTTCAATAAAAGCACAAGTTGAACCATCAGGTTCCAGCAGGCCCCAGCCACTGGGCACCGGCCTTGGTGGGAAGCTACAAGAAGTTACAGGGTGCATCTGGGGTCCCAATGAGGCTCCCCCCTCCTCCGCCATGGATCATCCCATCCAACATGACAACCCCAAAACGGCGGGGACGTTGCAACGTAAGTCAAACCTCAAGACCTTTTATGACGAAACAGAGCAGCATAAGAAATGCACCAATTTCTGTGTGTGTCAATGGCAGGGCACCATTTAAAAAGTCTATCTTCACTTGGAGAAACGCAGGGCAGAGCTTAATTCTTCTTTTAATGAAGAAATCATTAATGCACTCCTGGTTCAACTCCTAAGTTTAGATAGAACAATTAAAACTTCCTCTCTCCCCCTTCCGTGTTTAAAGCAGCATATCCATAAACTGGGGATGGGGGGAATTAATTGTTCAATAAATATCAGTAAGGATTCCTGTTCAGGTAAGCCATACAGTTTCTCAGTTTATGGATTTCAGATCCCTAGGAAGTCATACATTATGTATGGCAGTCTCTCAGATACAGTCAGCATCTTCAATAGCCAAGAGTGGTCATGTTTTTAATAAATAGTTCAGGCTTTTCTTATCTCAGTACCCAGCTCGGGAATAATGACAACCCACCTCCCCCCACCCTCCCGAAGGCCCAGTGGCCAATTCTTCCCTAGACTTTGTCTTCTTCATTGGTTTAGTTTTCCTTCAAAATGCTTCATCGTGGTTGCTCACGTACAAGACCGGTGGCTCGGGCTCAGGCCCCACAGTTCGAGCCCCAAAGGCTCAATCGATCCTCTCCACCTTCCCCAGAATCCTGCCTTCATACATGGGGAGCACTGTCTCATCGTCCCAGATCTCCTCGAAAACTGCTCCACAGGCAAACTCGTCGCTTGCTTTTTTGAAGTAATACCTTAAAAGGAAAACCCAAAAACCATCTTGATGAAATTGCATTTTCTCCTTTGTTTACAAGTATATGAACACTGAGGACTGAGGTGTCGTAAGAATTCTGCAACAGTAGGTGAGCATGGAAACGTCTGTCCATATCGGATCTGGAGGGCAGCCGGGGCCAGTGAGGGCACCACCGGGCGGGTCTTATGTCGCTGGGGAGGAAAGGCAGGCAGGCACCCTGGGAGCAGCCAGCAGCCTGGGTGGCTTCCCTCTTGCAGTCTTCAGCCCAGAACTGCTACTGTCACCCAATACACACATACAGGGAAGAGCAAACTCTGCAGAGCAGAGCTGCTTCTTTGTCCCCTTTTGGGGGGCGGGGTCCCCTCAAAGAGACCCCAGGCTCAGCCACCCTGAACCTACGGAAGTCTGTGGAAGGCTGACCCCTCTTGTCCTTCCCACCCTCCAGTGCCCATGGGCCAACTCTGCCGGCCAGTCTCTGGCACAGCCATGGGACAGACAGGCTGCTCCCTCTGTGGCCCCTGCAGGAGGCAGGCCAGCCTGATCTTGCTTCTCAGGGTAGCAGACAGCCCCGGTGCATGCTACGCTCCCCTCTTCTCCCTCCCTCCTCCTCTCCCACCCCACCCCTCCAGGGTCAAACACGAAAGGTCCTTCTATTATGCCCCTTGATTAAAGGTTCCTTTTATCCCACCCAGCCTTCTTTCTTCTAAGGCTGTTTAATTGTATGTGCAAATGACCGGCCTCTCGCAGGAGAGTCACATTTGGAAACAACTGCGGTCCGTCCTCCTGGGCCAGGCCCACTCCCAGGCCTCTTCTGAGGAAGTGAAGGGGGAGCCTCTCTCTTGCCCATCCCCAGCCAGTGAGACCCCTCAGATGGATTAAACTTGCCCCTGCAAGCGTCATCTTCGGCCAACCAAGGCCACTCACAGGAGAGAGGGTCACAGTCCCCTGGGGGGAGGGGGCAGCCTCTCTAAAAGAATTAAATTGTGTCTCAGGGTTATGGTTGTTTTTTTATTTTTGTCTTTTCTCTTAAAAAAAATTAATTCCCCTTGGTTAGAGCTAAATTTCTTTCCTCTTTGATGAAGGCAAGCCAAATACTTTCCTAAGAGATAAGAAGTAAAGTGAAACAGCTGCGTTTGGTCAGGGCTCTGTTTCCCGCGTTCCCAGCTGAGCTGGAGCGTCCGGGTGAGCAGCACGCACGGCTCTAGTGGGTGAGAACGCTGCATGGAGAGGGGTGTGCATCTCGGGGGGCCCCTGGAGATGGTGCGAAAATGGGAAGGGGCTCTGTGCTCACGAGACCCCGATAGCGGGAAAAAGTCACTTATCCAAATAAGAGGCTCAAATTCCGACGCCCCCTCAGTCACGCCCCTCGGCCGCCAGCTCCAGCCCCACCTCGGGTTTACCAGGCGAGCGGGGCTTTCACGGCATCTCTGAACAAACAGGCAGTGACCTTTTACATAATTGCCACCTCTTCCAGAGAGGAGACATTCCCGTGACCCCACCCCCAAGACTTCAAAAGTGCAGCGCTGCCCTCGTTTTCTCCAAGAAACGGGCTTTTCCACTGCAACATGCTTTATGTGGCAAACTCTGCTTTCTTCTGACATCTGGCACCAATAGCGTCTGGCCCGCCTGGAGGGATTGTTCTCCGGCTGAACCCCTGCCACAGGGAGATTACTCAACGCAGCTCAGGTCCCCCTGCTCCACAGCCCCGTCCTCGCTGGGCTTTTTATTGGGGGCAGAGGGGGTGCAAAGTGAATGTTGGAGCAGCACCCCTGCTGGGAGGGCGAGGCATGGCACCCTGCACTCCCCGACCCAAGAGGGCCGCGAGAGCAAGGAGAAAGAGATAAGGCGGCTGGGAAGGGCCTTGCCACAGCCTGATCCAATCAGGAAAGAATTTGAGAGTCGACCACTTGTGCAAGTCTTTGTGCATTAAAGGAGAGGCCGGGGCTTCAAAGCCAGGCTTATTAAGTGTGCCTTAGAGAAAAAATCAGAGCCAGATGTGGCCAGAGTGGCTGAGCATGGAGCCTCCCCTGCAGCCTCGCTGCTCAGTGCTCCGTGGCCCTTCTCCCCTGAAGGTCACCTGCAGTTCCACTCAAAGTCCAGCCGAGTCAAAGCTGAGATCAAAATGAATCCCTGGAGGGGCACACTTGTGTAATTAGTTTCACCTTGTGTCTGTTCAAGACTAAAAAAAAAAAGGAGAAGCAGCAGCCAGACCTGTTCCCCAAACCCTTTGATACATTTTCAGAATTGTCTCTGCTCAGGTGTAAAAGGGAAAGATCTAAGCCCAGCTCCATGGACTGAGTGTCAGTCACCTACAGCGTCCCAGCCCGAGCCCTGTCCCTTCCCCTAGAAGAGGAACCACTCTGGGCCCCTGCCCCAATCGGCTCCCAGGCAGAGGTGGCTGGTAGAGCTACACAGGGCTGGCGCTGGGAAGGGACCGGGTCTCAGGGCCCTGGAGGTGGGCTCGCCTGAGTCCAGAAGCCAGTGCCCACCCAGCAGGTTGCTAAGTGCTATGAAAGTTCTCCACTCCCATCCCGGCTTGAGGCGGAGTGGTTGGCACCTTCTGTGCCCCTCCTTAAACCACGTGCTGGGCGCCTCGCTTGCCCCTCCCTTGTCCCCGCCCTGCAGCCGAGATATAGTTGGAGCAGGACTCACATATTCCCTTGGGATGAAGGCCATTGAGAAGGGGCAGGCAGGACTCTGGAGTCATCACCTGCCCAGCATTAAGGGGAAAGTAACCACGAAATGGTCCAGGGCTGGTTCTCGAATCTTCTCCAGGGCCCTGGACAGCCAGGGTGGGCACCTCCACTGTGCAGACGGGGAAAGGGAGCCTGGAGGGTGGGAAGCTCCCTTCCCTAAGGCCCCAGCAGGGAGGGAAGGTGGTGAGGCCCTGGCAGGAGAGTGGCCAGCCCTGTCCACCTGGTGCCCACCCACAGGTCCTGCCCTTCTTGGTTATGGACAAAAGAGCATTTCTGCTTCACATGACCCATAAAAGAGTGGCGTGGTGCTTCAGGCAGAAAGGCTGAGGAAGGAGAATGCTGTCTACATCCCCAGGCAGTGGTCTCTGCCCTTCCCCAAGCCTGCAGTGTGGACAGTCTCTCCCAGACCCAAGCCAGCAGAGCAGTCTTCTGGTCTCCTAATCGGCCTGTCTGTCTGTCTGTCTCTTTCCTCCCTCCACATACCTCTCTCTGTCAGGAAGAGCTCCCACAAGGCAGCCCAAGCCCAGCTCTCTGACAAAGCAAACTGCCCCCTTTCTCCTCAGAGTCTTGTTCACCTGGAAAAGCCGTCCAGGTCCCCACAGAGCCCTCCCAGTGGCCTCCCTGATGCTGTGTTATTTCTGTTAGTGGTGAGGGGAGAGAGGAAATGAGGAAGAACTGAAGCGCCGGGCAGCCCACTCCAACGGCCTCCCCGAGCGCTTCCTAACCCGGCTCTCCGGCCCCTCCCAGGTCTGGCCGGGCCAGGGAAGCGACTCTGGCTCTGGGTTCTGAGCAAACAAACTCTGGAGCAGAAAGAAGCCACAGGACTCTTACCTATAATTTCCCTTTTTGCTGAGCTGCTCTTTAAAGTGGCCCAGGGTCAGGCTCTGAGCCTTCAGCATCCTCCTGTATGGGATTTCTTCTCCACAGAAAAAGTAAGTGACGACCAACTCACTGGCCTGGAGCGCGTGGACCCCTGCCAGTTTCTTTGGCTCTTTGTGACTGAAAATAAGATGGAACGCAGCAAGTTCAGTGTTTGAAGGCAGCAAGGAAACACACACACACACACACACACGCAGGCTCTCCAAACACTATTTCCAGAGATGAAGTGAGGCTGTAAGCTCCAGGGGGCCTGGACGTGGGGACCCCATATCACAGAGGCAGCCACCTCTAGTGGAAACACCGTCTAACGCTAGGTCATCTTGTGGGGCACACAGGAAGGGACAATTTCCTTTGGGTTGTACAAATGGCTATTGTTTTCCTCACTGCCAACAAATGGGGGGACAGAGCAGCCTCTTTCAGGTTGGCACAAATGGGGTGCTTACCAGTGAAGATGAGAGAGGAGAAACTATCACAGGGACACGCACCCCAACCAGGGTTTGCTGGGGAGACCCAGAGCACTTTATGGGATGACATGAACTCAGAATGCTAGAGCCCACTGGGGGTTAGCCCATGGTCATTTCAACTTCCCCATTTAGTCCAAATTTTTATAGAGTGGCTTAAAAAAAAAAGCTGCAGGCCCGGACAGCTGGTAGACTTAAGGTCAACCAATTAAAACAAAAGGGTCCAGGGCGGTGGCTTATTCAGGAATTTAAACATTGTTGATTGCTCAAGATGAAGAAGCTAAGAGAGAAACTTTAATTATTTAGACCATTCTAGATTTCTGCAGCAGACTTCTGTTTAAAGGCACCCTCCTATAATTAAACAAAGCCAGGCTCCTCTGCTCACTTTTCAAGAGTGTAAATTTATGAAAAGAATCATGGCACAATTGAGAAAGAAGTCCTGTTTTTCCCAAGCAAAACAACAAAGATCACCCTCTCTCCATCTCTACAATGATGGAGAATCATCTTCCTGCTCAGTGTGACACAAAGATGTTTCCAGGGGCCAGCCCCATGGCCGAGTGATTGAGTTCGCGCACTCCACTTCCGTGGCCCAGGGTTTCACTGGTTTGGATCCTGGCCGCGGACATGGCACCACTCATCAGGCCACGCTGAGGAGGCATCCCACATGCCACAACTAGAAGGACCCACAACTAAAATATACAACTATGTACTGAGGGAACTTGGGGAGAAAAAGCAGAAAAAAAAAAAGAAGATGATTGGCAGCAGTTGTTAGCTCAGGTGCCAATTTTTGGGGGGAAGAAAAGATGTTTCCAACTTGCTAACTTGCAAGCTGAATGGGGATAACACTTCCATCTGGGTTTGGGGTCCCTTTTATCTACCTGCTAACAGCTTCATATCTCAGCTTTGATTACTGTGTACCAGGAACCCTGAGCTGTCCATCGCTTCAGGAAGGAACACCTGTGCACAGGTCACGATGCATTCACAATGTATTTCTCAGTACAGGCAGGGTTTTCAAGATCTTAATTTACGACAGCATCTTTGTTTACTGTTCCTTGTTGCTAACTTTAAAATCAAGGTGATTTTATATACTGAAAAAAGTTTTCAGAAATCACAACTCCAGACAGTGAATACCCTGAAACGTAACCACCAGGCAGATCTCAGCAATGCCAGGTAAAGACACTCACTCCTCAGAAGCCAGGGTTGGGTTGGAGAAGGGCGTGGCTCCTGCTTGACCAGTGGCCGAGTGGTTCCTGTCCCTCTGCTGACTGGCTGTGCAGCACCTGAGGACACGGCCAGAGCGGAGGATTCAGAGGTAAGCCTGATGTCCCCAGGGCAAATGGGGTGACCACCTAAAGAGGCACAGAACTGACTTCCATCCACGGGGAGACCCAACTGAGACCTGGAAGACGTCTCAGGAACAGCCATCTTAAGTGCCGGCCAAACCCCTCCCCCACCGGCACCTGGGACTGGACACTGCCAGCCCAGGCAGGGGCTGAAGGCTCTCAAGTCCCCAGTCATGGCTTCTTATACACTCATCTAACCAGCCTTCAATGATCAGGACGTCAGTAATCAATGGGACTTGTAAGGAATGACTGAAATTCATTCCCCTCCTTCTAGGCACGACTTGCCTAACACACAGATCCCAGTTAGCTCTTCAGAAGCAAGGGAACTAAAAGGAACAATTTCTGGAGATTGGAAGGGAGAATCTCAGGCAGCCAGGAGCAAATCCTCCCCCCCAAGAAGGGATGAGGACCTAGGCAGACAAGGCGGCCGTTCCCTCCAGGGACAGGCCAGGGCACCGCCTCCACCCCCCATCCCTGCCCTCCCCGCGGAGGCCTTCTCCACTCACTCACCGCTGCTTCGGAGGCTTGGACACCTCCGCCAGCCTGCGGCAGGCCTCCTCCAGCTGGGCCAGGGTGTTGGGCGGGGTCAGGGGAGGCATCGCAGGGTCCTGGGCGAACGGGTGGGCTCGGGGGGTGGCGCGGGGGTGCCCGTTGCCGCCCCCCCAAAGGTGGTGCCGACCGGCTCGCTCGGCTGGGGACACACGGGCAGACTCCAAGGGGTAGGCCTTTTTTGCGCTTTGGGCACTGAACAAGAACGAATGAGGCGAGAGAACGCAGAAGGAAAGAAACTGGGTTAGAAAAACTGGAAAATCTGACTTCAATAGAAACTTCTCTATTCTGCCTTCAGAGAGAGAAGAAAAAAATAACCCTACCATAACACGAACAGGGGGCGTTGCCAAAACATGGCATTTTTGTGGTCTGCTCAGTCCAACATTTAATATTAAGATGGCAAGAGCAAACAGTCCCATTTGTTTTCGGCCGACTGCAAAAATAGCCCTCCCCACGACACCTCCGCGGTGGCCGGACCCTCGCGGCGGCCGCGGTGTTTACCTGTGGGGCTTGGGCTTGCTCTGCCGCTCGCTCTCCAGCATCCACTGCCAGACATCCTGCGACCTGTCTCCTTCCTCCCCGGGCAGCTGCGGCACCCCAGCTGCGCCCGGGGCCCCTCCTTCCCTGGCGGACAAGGCCAGGCCCGGCTCCGTGCCTTTCCCACTCCGTTTGGGCAGCGTACTGCCTCTGCTGCCACTGTGGGGAACCAAGAGCCACACCCATCCCAGAGAGCCCGTCACACCTCCAGGACTCGTCCCATCGGGCAGTTCGGCAAGTGCTAGGGTGACACGACAGACCCAGGCACCTGCTCCCCTGCCTTGCCCCACCCTGTACCACCCTCCCGGATGCTAAATGCCTGTGACCTCCAACCACCCCCCACACCCCCCCACCTGCCCAGGGCTCTGGTGGGGAGAGCAGTCCCCGCCGGGACCCTCCAGTCTGCCTCACACTTACCCAAACTGCTCCACTGGCGCGGGCTCCGGAGCCTTGGGGTGGCTCTTGCATTTCGAGTAGCAGTAGTACTCAGGGCCCCCAGGGCAGAAGCAGCGCACCCTCTGGGCGGCCTCCGCCTCAATCTCCTCCTTGGTCTTGGGGACGGCGTGGTGGTGGATGTAGTGGTGATGGACGTGCTTCGTCGTCTGCTTGGTCACGAAGCCCTTGGCCCCAAGGAGGGGGCAGCCGGCCGGCAAGGCTGCGGCGGGGGGCAGCTTGCCCCCGGGCGGGAGGAGGGGGTGGTACTGCTGGTGGTGGTGGTGGTGGTGGTCAGGGGAGCGGGAACGGGGGCTGTAGCGGCCCACACCCGGGGACTGGCAGCCAGGGGTCTTGAGGACCCTGGACAGGTGGTCGTCCAGAATCGTCTGTGGGTCCTCCTCATAGCTGCCAGAGGGTAAGAGGGAGAGGGGGTGCTGGGTGGGCCCCCCCTCCCGCGAGCTGAGCACTAGGTCGGAGCCGTCCTTCTCTTCATCCTGGAAGGGCAGACAGCAGAAGGGGAAGCGACCCAGTAAGTGGGAGGGCCCCCTCGCAGGGCACTGGGTCAAGGGGAGGAGCGGCGCCCCCAGCCCCAGCCCAGGGCCAGTACTACCTCTCGGATCTGCTGCAGTCGCTCCTCCAGGCTGTGGCGGCTCTCCAGCTCCAGCTTCAGCTTCTCCAGCCTGGAGATCAATTCGGCCGCAAAGGTGGCGGGCTCCACGGGGGTCATCTCCTTGGGCAGGCGGTGGGTTCTCTAGAGGACGCAGGGAGGAAGGGGACGAGGCATGTTTAGCAGGCCAGCAAGAGGGGACAGCGGCGGCCCGGCGCCGGGCGTGGTGGCTCTGCGCTGGAGCAGAGAGCGGACGGCGCGGCGGCCCGGGCTGCTCGGCAGTTTTATGCACCAGCACCGCGGCCTCATGGAGAGCCATGGTCCCCACCAGCGTTTGCCTTGGGCAGGAGCAGTTGGTCGCACTCCGAGAGGCCCCGCTTGTTCTCTCTGTAGTACAACCAGCCCATCAGTAGCTACTCTGAAGTAGAAAATCTTCAAAGACTGTTGTCAAACATCAAAAAAAAAAAAAAAAAAAAAAAAAAAAGGCAGCCCTCTGAGGTGGGGAGGGGAGAGAGACCAACTCAAGGAACAGAAAGGCGAGTCTAAACAGAAGGGGAGTTGGAAATTTAAAAAAATAAGATTGGAAGGGAGGTGGGGGAGAGGAAAAGGGGGAAAAAAAAAAGTCACACGGCCAGATCAGAAGAAGCGGTAATTTATTTCCTGGCCGCACACTGCGCACCTTTGAGGTGGTGTTGTCTCAACAGTGTCCTACATGTCCCTCGCTTTCCTGCGACCCCCGCCTCCCCATCTCTTTGTACAGAAAATGAAGAAGGCTGCTGCAGGCTAGTAGCAGAACACTGCTGAGTCTGGCTGCCTGAAGCTGATCTATCAAGGGAAAAGGGAACATCTCCAAACCAAGTACAGAATATAAAAGGCACCGGGCGCGCCTGCCAAAAGCAGCCAACAGAGAGAACCCCCACTGCCAGCTTTCTGTCCTCCTCCTGTCATCTCGCCCCCCACCTCCTCGGTTCTTCTGCCTCCTTCTCCCTCATTCCCTTCTTGCCTTGCCCTTTTCTTTGGGGTGAGGGCAGCAGAAAGCTGACCTGCAAAGGCACACAAGCATCTCCCCAGCACATGAGCCAGGCCTCACCACGGCAACCACTTAGCTGCAGATCCCAGGGCACAGAAAGGCCCCTGGGTAGGAGATGGCCATCCTCACACAGGCTGGCTCCACGCAGCCCCCAGTCAAAGCGCTGCCTTGTGGAGTTGAGTCGATTTGCACACCCCGGGACAAAATCATCTAATTCACAAGCTTGGGTGGTAGAACTTTTCTTTATTAACACACATACCACCCCCACCCCGCCAAAAAAAAAAAATGTGTATCATCAATACTGTTGTATTTGCGGGGGATTGTTACTGAGGAGGGGGAGGCTGGAGGTCCTCAGAAAAGCAATCTTATGTTAATTTTAGGACAAGGTTAAGTCTGTCCTGGACCGCGTGGGGAGCCTGCAGGGGAGGCGCTCTGACAACAATCCGTGCACTAATGCAACAGGGGATTAGCAATTCAATGTGTTAATTTTCTAAATGCAACATAACTAATGGACCAACTGGATCCTCTGAAGCTGGCAGGAAGGATTCACAAACAGAGATGGCGCTCTACACTGGGCACTCTCTTCCTTTCCCTAAGGAACAGCTTCCTTGCAACCTGGAACTCAAGAGTCTGCAAGCAGCACAGCTCCTGAAATGTAATGAGAAGGCTCTCTTGAGTCCAGGGGCCACCTGCTGGCTGCCCTCCAGGACTTGGAACGAGAAGGGGAGGTTCCAGACAAGTTGCTCACACCATGCTGGCATCTCATCTCAATCACAGGAAGGAGCTGCTCATGGGATCCTCACTTCCAACCACCTGATGAAGTTCCAAACACTTCATTCATTCAGCATTTATTAGGTGCAGATTCAATAGCAGGTACTAAGCCAAGTTCTGGGGTTGGAAAGAGACAAGACGGAACAGCTGCCCTCCACGGTTTCAGAAGTCAGCAGGAGAAATGGCCAAGTAAACAGATAAATGGACAACTGAAATGGCCGAGCCGTACAATCAACACAAGGAGAAGGTCCAAGCGATGAAATTTTCCTTCCACAGGGGCAGAGGTTCCTCTCCACGCATTCATTCCATCAACAAGTGCTTATTAGGCACCTATTATTTGCCAGGCATTGTTCTAGTCTCTGTGGATATGGAAGTTAACAGAACAGACAAAACTCCCTGCCCTCAGGGGGCTTCCATTCTAGTGGGAACCCAGTGAGAAGCAGGGAATTATCTCCTACCATTTCTTGGTTCCTGGGAAGGAACTGCTTTGGCTTCTTTCTGATAGAGAATTTTCTTTGTGTGTGTGTGTTCGGTCTTTTTTTGGTGAGGAAGATTGGCCATGAGCTAACATCCATTGCCAATCTTCCTCCTTTTGCTTAAGACTGTCCCTGAGCTAACATCTGTTGCCAATCTTCCTCTATTTTGTATGTGGGATGCTGCCACAGCATGGCTTGATGACTGGTGTGTAGGTCTGCACCCAAGATCCAAACACACCAACCCTGGGCCACTGAAGCAGAGCGTGCAAACTTAAACCAGTATGCCAAGGGCCTGCCCAGAGAATTTTCTTTTTTGAACTGAGAAAATGTAAAGGTTCAAGTAGGTCACCTTGAGTTTCACTCCACTCAGTATCACACCCCAACGACCCATGTGATAGCTCTTGCCTGGTTCTTTCCTTCCCTCCCCCGTAGCAGCCCCCAGGCACTGTTCCTCCTAACTTCCCTACACCTCCCACCCCTTTTCTTCAGGGCGCAACAAGGCTGAAACAGCTGCCTCCCCCCTCCAGACTATACTCACCGGGAAATGAGGTAGAGACACTTGGCCATTGGCCTTCACACTGCGATGCATTTCTCTCTGGAGCTGTTTCTTACTCCCCACACGATAAGGAGGGATTCCGTCTCTAAGGGAAGGGAAAAGACAGAACCCACAGGCTCGTGAGGATGCTTTCAGCACATGGGCTGACTCACAGGCCATCCTGAGATCCTGCCAATGGAGAGGGCCACATGCCTCCATGGGCGTGCACCACCCACCCGGGCACCATGGCTGCTTTCACAGGGAAAGATCAATCCAGGATCAAACTACCAAACTTCCTGCTCATCAATCATCTCTGGAAATTTGGCTCCCTCTTGGATTCAGGATGGTCGACTTGGGAAGAGCTTGGTAAGCTCATCTCTCGGGTTGTTGTCTTAGAACTGGGTTACACTCCAGTGGGCCCAGTCAGAGAGAAGGTGCCCCTATTTTACAGATGCCCCAAGTAGGAGATTTAATTTCTCTTTGGTCCTCCCAACAGTCTGTTACCACTGCAACGTACCACCCCAGATCAGGAAACCGGGGCCTGACAGAGCGTACAGGGCAAAATACCGCAGGATAGGAGGGCCAAGCCAGGCATTAGTGACGGTCTGTGTAATTCCCCAGGAGTCAACCTCCCAGTTGTTTCCAAGTTTCTTCCTTTTATAAATTACCCCAAGGGGATCTTTGGGCTCCTTCTCTCAGCTTCAAACCCTACCACCCCAACCAATGAATTCTCTAAGTCACACGACCAATGTGGGCATAAAGAGAAAGCCCTTACTAGGTGGCATTCTACGCAATTCATTCAAATATCTGAGTACCTACTATGTGCCAGACCTTGTTCTAGGCACTGGGCAAGAGGGCAGGGAAGGAAAGGGATAAAAATGCAGACAACTGCCCTGATGAAGCTTATACTTAATGGGGGGCACTTAATGGGGGTCACAGGCAATAAGCAAAAATAAAAGAGTAAAATCTAAGGTATGTTAGAAGGTGGTAAATACGATGATGAAATACACTGCAGGAGATGGGGAGAGAGGACTGCTGATGAGCAGGGAAGCACGAGGGAGCTGGAATTTTAAACAGCAGGGGGTAGGTCACTGAAGTCCTTGCTGCAAAGGTGACCTTTGAGCAAATACGTGAAGGCAGTAGGGGCCCCTATGTCCTTCATCATTATATTTTTTAAAAAGGCAAGAGGAAGCCGTAAGAAATGCCTCCACTCCAGCCAGTCTTCGCTAGAAACATGACCTGGAGTTGCCATGATTTTTTAAAAAGAATTTTGTTCTTGAAAGCAGTTGAATGGTCAAGGTGTGACCGTTTTCCCCTGGCTGTCCCTCCTGGAGGCCACCCATTCACAAACGCCTCAGGGTTCCAACATTGCCATACTGAACCATGCTTGAAGGCTGTAAATACTGAAATTAGGCATTTGGTTATTTCCCTTTCCCTGGTGTATTGTTCATCATGGGGTGAGAGGAAGAAAAACATCTTCGGCTCATCAGCAGTGGGGGAAAACCAGGGGTGCCTAAAAATACCCATGCGCAGCCAAGGGTCACTGGTTGACCTCTAGCTCCTTATCTGGAATGCCCTAGAATTCTAAGGCATTTTCTGGAAGTCTGCTGACCTAGGCCAGAGAACAGGACCACTGTGGAATGATGCAGATCACAGCAGATCAACAGTCCAATGATCTGTATTAGCCAAACCTTGGCTAAGAAGCACATCAAGGATAATCGTTTTGAGGGCGCAGGGGGAGAAGAGAGATCAATATAAAGCACGGACTTACCCACAGTGTGAGTCCTGTCCCAGAGAAAGGCCAGGGGGGGCAGACACGGGGTGCACTGTGGGGAGGGTCAGAGCCAGATGACCAGTGCCAGCCAAGTCTCCCAGACAGCCCCCTACTCACTGAGGCCTGGGACTTGACTGGGCCTCTAAGGCCAAGTAGGATAAAAGGTTCTAAGTCCAGAAACTTACTGAACCACCTGGAACTTATTTACCAAAACTCAATGTTTTCACCTTGGGATTGTTTACAAGACATGGGAGAAAACTGGGTTCTCACAAGCATGCCTGGCTTGTCCAGTAACCAAATTCCACACCAGGGGATTGATTCCAACCCAAGGCCGGCAGGCCCCATGTACTGAGTTCCTACTGTGGGTCAGACACATCTGACATATAATCCAACTTCATTCTCACAAACACCCTAATTCACCACATCTTACAGATGACCACAGATGCTCCGTAACTCGCTTGGAGTCAGTCAGTAGCGGTTAGATCCAGGATCCGGAGCCATGCCCTGTTGGACTCTGGAACAGGTGTCCTCAACTCAACAACCTATACTCTCAGCCCCAACTGGAGGAGCCAAGCTTCCTGACTGTCTGAACATGGGGGCGGGGGGAGAGGGGTCATTTCCTAAGCCCCACAAAGCCATCTGACATTCTCAAGGGGTGAATGGGAGATTTGGGGAACATTCTGGAAAGTCTTCCCCCACCACTTAGTACTCACTGGCTACGGGACATGCGAGGTGGCTTCCAAAGCACAGTGAATATCTACCTAAAATCCCTTGTGGGGTGGGGATGACAGGGGGGTTCCCACAGATTGGGTCTCATGCTGGCCCAACCAACTTCTGCTGCCCCAGGGTTGTAAGACACTGTCCACGCCTTCTGACCAGCGACTCTTCCACGGGCTTTCTAAGAGTGGATGGCTCTGCTCCAGGCCTCTGCCTGACAATCTTGGGGGGCAGAAGCCAAGCACCCCATGAACTCCACTGTGACACACACAGGCTTCAGGTGTCCCAGAGGAGGCCCCCATCCATCTACTCCAATACTCTGTCCTTGAGTAGCCTTTGATCTTTTCTCTTTCTTCCCAGATGGAAATTAGTGGCAAGGCTTTTATATCTCTTTTTCTTTATCCATTAAGGTAGAAGAAAAAAAGATAAACGGGGGAGGTGGGTATGGAAGGGGTCGCAGGGGAAGCAGGTCACTGCCCGACTGAAGGCAAGAGAAACAAATGATTCTTTAAGCACCCCCAACCAACACACACCCCCTCTTCACCCAGGGCAGGTGAAGGATCCAACTGCAGGAAAGGAAACTTCTGACCAGACAAAAAAGGGAGATTTCAACTTGCAGAGGCTCAAAGAGGCTTAACAGGCACCTTCAAGGAAATGTGGCTTGAATTCCCCCCCAAGCCAAGACTCTTCTTCCAGAACAGCCCCTCATTCCAGAAGTGGGCCTCTCTTCTTTTGATTCAGGCTCTAAAAGTCTAGGATCGGCTTCCTGGCTACTCACAACTGTGAGCTGAAGAGTGCCCAAGTTTTGGTCCCTGCACAGTCTACTTTAATTATAAACATTTTAGCTAACGAGCCCGCTGCCGGGCCCAGCTGTTTCTGGGGAGCACTGGTTTTGAAGTGTGGACTCCACTTAGCTGCCATTTAAGCTGAGCCAATTAGCTTAGCCTTTTGACTCCCCCGTGCCCGGCCTAACCTGAAGGTCGGTTTTCCGGCGGCTTTGAAAGAGCAGACTCAGGCGCACGTGCGTCCACCCGCATTTTCATTTGGCAACCGCTCGGAAGGCGGCCTCTGATCACAGCCAACATCAAAAGCCTGGTTTGTAAGATAAGGTAATATTTGAAGTTCACTCAGATGCCTTCCCTGGTGTCCAAAGTAAACCCATAAATAAGATATAAGGAAATAAAAATAAATAAATAAAGTGCCCGGTGCCCCCCTCGGCGTGAAAGGCGAGGAGAACGACTTGCACTGATTTTGTGACATGGCACCAGCAACCTCCACATCGAGTGGATCCTGATTTGAAGAGCAGCTCTGCACAGAAAGCAAAGCCCGAGTCACCTCCCCACCCTCGCTGTAGCTCAGAAGCACCTTGGGCGGCATGGAAGCTGCTGTTTCTGCTGTTTCCAGCCCCGGGGCTGCGTCCTCCCAGGCCTGATGCCCTGGATTCGCCCTGCCTCCTTCTGCCCTCAATGCTCCTAGGACCAGGACTTAGGACTTCGCTGGCAGTCTGGCAGCCAACTCCCCCCGCCCTCAAAAAAAATTAAAAATCCATTTCTTCCGAGAAGGTGGGTTTCAGAGTAACAGGCTCGTAAAACAGCTTTCCCAGAGACCTCCCCTGAAGACCCAAATCGCCCGCCATCTTTAACAGGGCTTTTTACTGAGCGGGAAAACAAGTCGTCAGCGGGCTTGGGGAGAGGCAACGCTTTCTGGAACGCCCCTGTCCGCTCTGCCCCTCCAGGCCCGGGCCGCCGCTCTGGAAGCACCAAGGGCGCGGCCCTGCCCAATTCCATCCAGGCCTCTCGCAAAGGCCCCCGGGACTTAATTGGTTCTGTCGCAAATGAGACAATTGCCTCCCTGGGCTTGTGTCTAATGAACTCCAACCTTCTGGAGTCTATTGAAGGCCGCCTGTGACCCCCTCTCCACTCTCCCCAGCCGCATCCCCTCCCCAACTCCCAGCAGGGCAGCCGCCCCGCTCCCCAGCCCCACTCCCCAGCCCCTCGCAGCCTGGCCAGCCATTGTGACCAGGAGAAACAGCCAGGGCTTTTCATGCTTTATGGGGCGCTCCTATTCACTTGTTCAAGGAAATTTCAAAGGGGCCTGCTACCCTCTTATCCCCTCTAAGCTTCCCCAGAGGAACAATGGGCTGAAAGCGATTCAGTGCAGCTTTTCATCCCCCACACACTTTATTTCTCGCTCGGCGCTCTCATCTGCGCCAGGCCCACAATTGGCAGAGCGCTGAAGAGGGGTCTGATCCCAGCCCTGGGAATCCCGGGCGACCCGCCCGACGCTGGGCAGATCACACCCACCCGGCCAGGCAGCCAGAAAGCACCTCGCACAGCCCGGCTTTCAGGGCACGCCAAGTCTGCCAGGCAGGAGCGGGAGGCCCCAGGGACCCCCAGGGCCTGGCAGCTCAAGACCCACAGGAACCTGTAAGCCCAATGGGCTCTTGTTCCAGAGGCCCCTTTGTCCCCTTCCATAGGCCACATGAGGCAAACAGCCCTGGACAGAGGACTCCTGAGAGAAGAGGATCCCGCACTGATGAGAAACACGCTCTTGGTTGGTATAAACACCCCCAAGTGGGTGCAGCTGCAGTGGCCGCATCTGATAACTTCCCACTTGGTGGCAAGGAGGCTCAGAGCCCCAACGTGGACATCAGATCAGATCCAATGCCGTGGAGCCCCCAGGTCTCCGAGCCTCCAGGTACATCTCTTGGCATTGGCATCCTGGTTTACTCATCACCAACCCAAGGGAGCTACACTACAGGAGGGGCTCACAACACCCTGAGGTCCTCCCACTGGGACCCAAGGGTATCTACTGTGCCCCCAAGAGAAACCCGCTAAGTGAGGGACAAACCCCTGCCACCTAGAACAGCTGACTCACAAAGGTAGCTTCTCTGATCCCTGAAAGTGGCTTCAAGTCGACAAGTGCTTTTGCTAGAGGAGAGAAGGGGAGAGCTTTAAAGTCACATGTAAATAAAAATGGAGAGTCTTCCTTCTGGAAAGGAGACCAAAGAAGGGTGAAGGCAGAGGGTGCAGGGGAGAAACCAGGACTTGCTCCCTCGCAGTCCCCCAACCCATTAAAAAAGCAAGCAGTGTGGTCACTAATAAACAAAAGTAAGGGAAACTCGAAGTGGCATAACGGTCTCCTTATCAACTGGTCCTAATAACATAGCGCACGTGGGAAATTTTCGTGCTTGGTGGGAGGAGTCTAACAGGCAAAGGCCAGGGGCCGTGTCTGGCCTGGAGTTGAGTTCTGTCTCTGACATGAGTGCCTATGGCAACAGTGGGCCTTTCTTCTTCCTCATCTGTAAAGTCACAAGTGACTGCCGACCTTTTCGACTAGGTCTTGTGAGGCTCAGATAGGCATGGGGACTACGGCCAGTTATCTCCTCCCGAAGCCAGGATAACACCTCAATGATGGGGACCGACATGCAGGCGAGCAGCAGGAAGCAAGCCAAAATAGTCTCTACAGAACTAAACAGAAGCCTTACAGTCTTAAAGAAACTATATCTGACGTAGGAGAGTCACTCAATGCCCGCATTCAAATCCCACTTACTCTTACTTCACACATAACGCTAAGACTCCCACGCAATCCACAAATTAATAAAAGCTGAAGGAGTAATGCTGCTGGAAGCAAGTACACAGACGGGAGCAAGAAATGACAGCAGGGAGAATGACAGAGAAAAAACCCTATTTTTAAAATGGGGGGCTGCCAACATGTATAGAGGCAGATAGCTTTATACAATCTTGTATTCTCTGAGAAAATACTACAACATAGTATGAAAACATCTTGATATTATTTGGATCAAGAAATAAATTATGCCTTGTCTAATACTATTCCATAAAGACAGATCAAAAACATACTATTTTAAGAACTATGTCCATCAAAGGATAATTTTTTTCAAGTATGGATACCTAAAGAGTTCAGTCAACATGGAAAATTTACTTCTGTGGAACCCCCTCATTTCTCCATGTTGCATGAAAGATGTGTAGCTTTATTCTATTTTCACTCATGCCAAAATCTGTTCTTATACTAACATGGAGCCTTTCACCTTAAGGATCTCTCTCACTTTAATAACAGGGGAATCTGAGGTGACACAATAAAAAGTCAGTGGGAAAATCAATAGTAAAGTACCAAGCCAGCCTCATCAACTTTCCTTCCAACTGGTTCCATGCCACAGGCCAACCAACAAGACACTGGCCAATAGAAACCAGATAATTCCAAGCAAACTAGAAGAATAGATGGTCCAGTTTTAAGAAGCTAAAAGGAACAAACCCTAGTATGTACACCAGAATTTACAACAGCTCAATGGGTTTGCCTTTCCAAACTGTTCCCTTGGCAAGAGAAACTCCTATTCCAAAACATTGTGGAAAAGCCTTCAAAGATCATTTCTAGAACAGTGGTTCTCAGCTGCGTGTTGGGAGACAAGACAAGCTCTTGGGGAGTTTCACCCAAGCCCAGGCTCCACCTCCCTCAGGTCTCTGGAATCAGAAAGAATCTCAAAGGAGCTCAGGAGATGGGGATACCCAGCCCACCACACACACACCTCTATGAGTCTCACCGAGAACTGCTGTCCTCCATCTACAGAGATCACCACTGCATGACCTCAAATGACCTCAGACTCAAAGCATGACCCTGCCTGATGGGCTGCTGACCTCATCAGACCACCCCAAGGACTTGGATTGCTTTCAGAAATCAAAGCCGTCCATCTGCAAAGATCCGGGATCAGACAGAACTTTGGGCAGAACTGCTGCCTGACAGAGTAGGTGCTTGAATGATGTCCACTTGGACACATCCATGAGGGGACATTACACACCGTGGCCATTTAGAGAGCTCTGGCTTTCTGACTCCCATCTTCAACGTCTTTTCCTTCGAAAACAATGAAGACCTAAACACAAACCCTTCTAATGCCACCCTGTCTCCCACCTGTTGGTTCTGCAAGTGGGATAATTGGGTTTCAAGACCAGCCGAGCACTTCTGCCCACAGGGAAGGCAGAAAAAATGACAACCGGAAGATGGGTTTTTAAACTCAAGGAATTTATAGATATTCATCTTAACCTTCTATCTCACTTCAGTTTTCCTCTGTTAAGATCCCATCCAACTTTCCTTTCCAGGCTCTAAGCTTAACACTCCCCAGACTACCATGTCACCCTCCTAAGCCAGCACGGCACCCCTGGCACACTCCCCTCCCACCAAACAAAAGTCTACACACAGATGGGATCTGTAAAGCCAGGTGAGAATGGCTGAGGACTCCGCCCAGCTGGTAGGTCACACTGCTAACCATGTACATGATGGGGATACTGGAATACTTACACGCTACTGTCCGTCATGGACATGGAATCATCAGTCAGTGCGTCACTGGATATCTCACTATCATTGGCGCTGGTGGCTGGCGCAAAGACATAGCCAGAACCTACATGGTATGGATTCACAGGCTCGCTCCTCTTGAAGGACCTGCAGGAAAAGTACAACAGCAGTGCATCACTGATTCTCTCCAGAAACCCAGGTAACCAGGTGACCAGGATGACAGAGTGCACAATCCTACAATCTGTTCAATGCCAACCTGCTGCCCAGGGCCAGCTGATCACAGACTGAGAGCAGGGGTCACAAAAGGAGCCTGCTGAGCCACTGACTTGCCCTGGGGAGAAAGCAGGTTGGATTCCTCTGTCCCCAGAGGTGAGCCCTACCAGGGGACAGAGGAGGACCCCAGAGGCAGCCAGGGGATCCTACAAAGTTCTAAATACACACATACATAGAGGAGGGAACAGGACTCCGCTCTAGGAGGCGAGGCTATGGAGCGAAAGGGGAATAAGTCAGTGGACACAGTGTCTCCCTCTCCCCATCCCCACATCCAAGCCTGCACCAGAAGCATACACTTTGAGGGTCCCAAGACATCTTAAGCTTCCAAACTCCCCGCCTGGGCTCTATCAGCATAGCTCCAAGATGCAAACACCTAGATGTCTGTCCTAGCCTTCTCTTTTCAACCCTGGACACAGTGAGCTGCACAGATAGGACAGAAAAGTTCAGGACAATGTTTAGGACTTCTATCCCACCCTGAGCTGGGCCTCTGCCATGCCCTTCCCCCAGCCTGGCCTTCCTTCTCCCAGGGCTGGCTAAGGCCAGCAGGATTAAAATGAGCAGCACAGCTGTTTCAAAGGAAGGTCCAGGCCCCTCCTCTGGTGTCTCCTGCCCTTTTGTTGCAGTGGCCTCTGCCTCCCCATTTTGCCCTCTTGATCTCCTCCCAGAACAACCAGTGTGCCTGTCCCCTGCTGGGCTGCATTCCTCTTGTGTCACCAGTGAGGAACTGAAGTGGGGGGAGAAGGAGGAAGGGGCCACTGTGGTTGGCGGGCTGCAGGAAGGGGCCTGTGAAGCCTGAAGTTGCAAGACACCTCGTATACAAAGACCCTGGCATACTCCACTGGGCCCACCACGTCTAGGGCAACAGCAGAGAAATCAACTGGAGGAGAAGGGAAAGGCTAGAAAAGAGAACATGTTCTTTCAGACCACCGCGGCCGGTCCATACAGCCAGCTTTGGAGTTGACAGATGAAAGGAACCCAGGAGAGGTCAAAGCAGTCTTCGGCATGTGTTCACCAAGCTCCTAGTCACTGACAATGTGTCCACTGCTACACTGGACTCTGGGTGTTCCCAGCCCCGGTCTCTGCTCTCCTGGCACCCATGGCCTGGTAGGGGTGTGTCACCATAATGTGAGGGGGCACCACGAGGGAGGCAGACACAGTGTTAACACGGGTCCACAAAGAGGGGCTCACCTTCATACACATCAATCGCTTTTACTCCTCGCAGCCACCTGGGGGAGAAGCAGCACTGTGCCCATTTTACAGATGTGTCCTTGGTGGTCCCACAAGAATAGCAGCCTGCCCTAGATCACAGAGCTGGAACTGGTGGGCAAGGGATTGATTTGTTGGGTTCTCTCTCAACCTCTTTTTCTGCCTCCTAATACAAAGACTAGCCTCAATATTTTAAAAAATTCTTCTAGAATCAAAAGCAGGATGAGTGGCCTGGGAGAGGTAACCCTGGCAGAGCTAACGATGGAGAGGATGCTTCTAGCTGGGATGGCCGGGGATGGCTCCCTGGGACAGGTGGGAGAAAGGTCAACCTTAACGGATGAGCACGAATTCGAGGAGATGACACCCAAGACCTGGGAAGGGAAAAGCAGTTAAAACACCCCCCCAGACTGGGGAGGAAGGGAGTGGGGCTAGTCAGGGCAGGAAGAGGAGGGGGGGGCCTGAGGTGTTGCCAGCGGCACCTGTGATCCAGCGGGTGTGCCACCAGGTTGGACTGGAAGGTGGGGTGGGGGTGGACAAGGAGTTGTTGCCACAGTTTGGTGTAACGGCCTCAACAGGGGGCACTGGGCAGGGAAAAGAAGGTGGAAGAGACGGTCCCTGTCTTTAAGGAGTCTGTACCCTAGTGGCTGGAGTGACAAAACAAATAAGAAAAGTTAGCTTCAGAGTCAGAACATTTTAGAGCCAGAATGAACCTTAGAAATGATCTAACCCAACCCCCTCAGTTTAGAAATGTTAATAAAAGCCAAGAGCTACCAGTGATGGAGCACTTCGTATGGGCGGGGTCTTTGTTTTTGTCACTGCTGTACCCCCAGCAGTAGTGCTCAATGAACGTCCGCCCAATCATCTTTCATCCTCACTACCACCCAAGGAGGTAATGCAGCCCAAGGTGGGGGTGTCAAAAGCCTTGTTGGAGGGCCACCCGTCTGAAGAGTCAGCCACATGGAACCAGTATCCAGACTCCCAGAGGAACCCAACATTAGCAGGGACCTTGATTCTGTTCTAGTGAGCTAGGCTGGAACATAAAGCCAGATCTTAGAAATGTTACATAGGTGTGGAATTGACTGGAAAGTGCAAATGAGGAATGTCACACCTGAACCCGTCAAACACCTTGGATCAAGTGACCTTGAACTGTCATTTGGACACTCTAACCCTGTTCTGATATCTGTATAGGGCAATAAGGCTCAACGCCTCCCAGGACATTTTATGATGATTAAATGAGGACAGTAAGATCTTCCATGCCTTAGAACTGGTCCCCATGTCCTCACTCTGGGATTTCCAGATCCCAGGTCTAGAGAGGAGGAAAGGCAGTTGGTTTTTCTGGAGAAGAGAAGAGATGAGGGATGATTCAGTAAAAGAGTCTCCCAGTTGATAAGGGAACTCAAGAGGTGGAAGAGGATGATTCTGTTTGGCTTTGCCACTAAAGGCAGAACAAGAGGAAATAGACTTTCCTATAAGATAGAATGAAGAAACACTTCTTAATCCTCAGAGTGGACCCATGGAGTGGATGGGGGCAGGCTATGGAATCACCCAAGTCTTATCTTTATTTTTTTTTTAAGATTGGCCCTGAGCTAATATCTGTTGCCAATCTTCCTCTTTTTTTTTTTCCTCCCAAAGCCCCAGTACATAGTTGTATATCATAGTTACAAGTTATTCTGGTTCTCCATGTGGGATCCCATCACAGCACGGCTTGATGACAGTGTGTAGGTCCATAACCGGGATCCAAACCAGCGAACCCTGGGCTGCCGAAGTGGAGCATGTGCTCTTAACCACTCGGCCATGGGGCGGGTCCCAATCCAAGTCTTTAAAATAGCCCAAAATTCCGGGGCTGGCCCCGTGGCCGAGTGGTTAAGTTCGCGCGCTCCGCTGCAGGCGGCCCAGTGTTTCGTTAGTTCGAATCCTGGGTGCGGACACGGCACTGCTCATCAGACCACGCTGAGGCAGCGTCCCACATGCCACAACTAGAAGAACCCACAACGAAGAATACACAACTATGTACCGGGGGGCATTGGGGAGAAAAAGGAAAAAAATTAAAAAAAATCTTTAAAAAAAAAAAAATAGCCCAAAATTCCAAGGTATCTGGGGTCCTTGGACTGGGCTACTGCCTCAAAGCAGGATGGACAAGATAACTTCTTCAGGGCCCCATCCTATCTTCAGGACCCCATAATAAGTAACTTCTGTAAGCCCTTGATTGGGACCAGAAATCAAGAGGCCAAGAGCTGGTGCTGGCTTAGCTCCCAGCCAGCTGGGCAACCACAGGTGAGTCACAGCCTCCACGGAGGACAAAGTAGGCAGCTCAGGGCTGGCCTGGTGGCACAGTGGTTAGGTTCGTGTGCTCCGCTTCGGCAGCCTGGAGTTTGCAGGTTCAGACCCCAGGCATGGACCTACATACCACTCATCAAGCCGTGTGTGGCAGCATCCCACATACAAGGTAGAGGAAGAGTGACACAGATGTTAGCTTGGTGACAATCTTCCTCAAACAAAAAGAGGAAGATTGGCAACAGATCTTAGCTCAGGACCAATCTTCCGCACCAAAAACAAAAAAAAAACAAAAAGAGGCAGTTCAAACATGGCCATCTGCATGAAGTTCTTATATCCGCTGAAAGGCCCAACAAGGGCACTGTAATTTGGGAGGATCATGGTTAAATAGTCCAAAAACCAACCGCCAACAGAGTGCCCCTGTAGCTTGTCTTCCTTCCATGGCATTTATCATGACTTATAATTACAGAGCACGGTGTGTTGACATGCTGAATGCCTGTCCTGTGCAGCTTGACTAGAAGCCCCATGAGGACAAGGACCAGCTCTGTCTTCTTCACATGTGTCTCCCCGAAGCTGCCAGCAATTTGTGGCATGTGGCAGCAGCTCAAAGCTTTGTTGAACCTCCTTAAGAGACTCAGGACCATTAAATGGGTTGCTGAAAAGTTTTTTAGTCTAAGAGGCATGGTACAAGATCAAAAAAGCCCAAACAGCCTTAAATAGCCTTCAAACCCTCTTTCCTTCCCTGAGCGTTACTATCTTTGTGGTATTAACACATCGACAATGCCCCAAATGTAAGGGTTGTAATTCAGCCTCATACAGGGAGAAAATGACTCAATAGACGTTCCTCCCTCCCCAAGAAAAAAGGCAGCTAACTCCAACCCATGTGTGCTCACAGCTTTGCGCTCCTTGTTGAACACATGGATCCCAAAATAAACTCGTTTCCCTTCACTTCCAAAATAGAGGGCTACTGTGTGACCAGTAATTAAAAATGGAATATACTGCTCTTAGCTCAGTTGACTGCAATAAAGTATTTGGATTTTCCTACAATCATAACAAGACGAGGCAGAGGAAGGAGGCAGAGCTTTGGGGAGAGACAGAAACTCAATTTTTCAGAACCCAGAACTTTGTCACAATCGCCACATAATTTTAAGAAAACGGATTAGAGCTGTTTTCTTGTGATTACTTAAAGAAAAAAAAAAAAAAACGGAAAGAAACTCGACCATGCTACAGTAATTGTACCCAGATGCTTTGATTATTTCTTCAGGACTGTTGTGCTCCCAGTTGCCGCAGGATTTTAAATTCCTACAGAGTGGCCTATGGTACAGATTTTTGCACTGGGCTACAGAGGCTCCTGGGACCTGAAGGGAAAGGAGACATCGGCTGCTATTTTTCTCCCTCAGCCTATTCTTATCTCTTATCTTGATGAGGTGCTGTGGTCCTGCCCCCTCCCCATACACGAGGGCAAAGCTGGCCTAGAGAGAGCACAACAGAACTGACCTTCGGGGTCTCTCCCCGCTCAAAACAACGCAACTTCAAAAGTGTTTGCCTAGTTTAGGGCTTTCCAAAAGCCCTCTGACAATTTACTCACAAACTCACTGCCCAAAAGGCAACACTCTCTTCCACAAGCATTTTCTAAGGCAAGAATAAGGGACACTAAGCGAGTGGCCTGGCACTCAGATGACACTGGGCAACTGGGCCTTTTGACAACACGCAAACTTTTACAAGTGTATCTTAGCAAACTGCCTTCATCAGAGCTTCCATCCTCTAATTGTGGGCTACTGCTTCCAGCATATCTTTCCTATGGCATCATTTTCTTTGATAGTTGAAGCCAAGCTTGATTCCAATGGCTTCTCACAAAAACGGGCCTCATCAGTGAGTTCTTTCAGAGAACAGGAAGCACTTGGGGCCAGCAGAGGGCCATCTGCTGGGCCCGGCTTATTTTAAGTGATTCTAGAGCACAGGGTCCCATGGGAGACAGAGGAGAGCCGCCTTGGGCAGGAACACTCAAGGGCCAGTGCAGAAAGGGAAGGACACACGCAGCGTTCTGTGCACCCCACACTGTCTTCTCCTTCCCAAAATAAATGCTGGGCTGAGCTCCTAATCCCACAGCCCCCTTCACACACACCTCGACACTCTGTGTGTGTGTTTGTGTCCTGGGCTTTTTACACGTTCTTCTACCAACAGGCCACTCTCGCCCTCAGTTATTTATAGAGACCATCAAAAGCCCAGGCATCCCACTCAAGCACTCGCAAACCAGAGTCCTGCCCTCCGAGGATAATTCCTGCTCTTCCGTTCCAACTATTTATATTAAACCTGACACCAAATCAGTAAGGACACAAACAAGTCATTAAAAATGAGGCTCCTTCGAGTGCCCAAGGTAAACACACTGCTTGGAAGACCAGCCACTGCTCTGGGCATCCAGTGGCCCAGACTGCTCCTCAACAGCGGGTGAAGGGAGACCCTCAGCAGGACGTGTTTTCGGTTTCATTCATTTTGCTAACTTATTGAGCCCATCCCATAGGCCAGGTGTCTTGCGTGCTGAGTGAGTGTATGAGGAGGGGGAGTTAGGATCCTTACATCCCAAGAACTAGCTGGAAAGACAGACTTAAGTTCAACAGAGAAGGCTGAGGAGTGGCAAGGGGGAACACTCTAAAACTTTCCAGTGAACATGGACTAGAACCCAAGAGTCACTCTTTGAAAGTGACATCCTAACCTGGCTGCCCTTTTCACATACCCATTTATTATCATTATTAAATTATACTAACTATAACGCTTTACATCTGTTCAAAACACTTCCCTTTACAAAGGGCTTTCGTGCTTATTATGTGGATCCTAATAGCAACACATGACATAAGCAGAAGGGATGGGGCCCATTTGTTTCACAGATGGGCACAGGAGTTCAGAATGGATTCAGCCCAGGTAGAAAGCGGTGCACAGGGCTGGAACCCAGGCCTCTGACACCGTTCAGGACACCTCCCAATACACCGTATGCACACTTGAATATCTTGTAGGTTAAAATGAAATTGGATGTCTTAAATTATCTTTGGCAATGCCCAGTTAAGACTTATGGGCACATGCAGTCCAGATAAAATACTTCACTTCAACCCAACAGTGGAAGAAAGCACATACAATTAGTATGGAAACTCAAGAGGCTGAGGAAAAGGTGTCATCTATCTATCAATGACGCCCACAGTTCACAACCAAGAAGGCAAGCACTGAAAACACAAAGGACCTTTGGCCCCTGGCCCAGAATCTCAAAAGCTTCATCACCAAAATGTTGAATCCTGGTAATATCCCAGCTGAGGCCTTTGGAAAGGGGAGGGGCACACCGAGGCTGGGTGTCTACCGCCCACCCACAAAGGGAAGGGGTCACAGCAGGGTCCTGCCAGGGTGCTTTCTTACTGATGACATCCAAAACCACACACGGTGCTACTGTATTTACAAAAGTGACACTCTGGGTCCTGACACCGGGAGGAACAGAAGCCCCACTGTCAGGAGGGCCCTGGAGACGCAGCCTTCCCACAGGCCTTAAGTAGTCTGAGCTACAGCTGCCAAACTGGAGAGCAAGGAGGCCAGCAGGTTTACCCAAATGTTCACGTACAGGAACGGGGCAGCAACGGCAGGTGCCCAGTGACTGCCCTGCCACCAAAGCCAGATCCAGTATCTGCCTCCGAAACAACCTGAAACCACAAGCTTAAAGATGCTGAACTCCTTTCACGTGATCATTTGCTTCCTTGCAAAAGCCAATCCGTTTCCACTTAGGTGTAGACCAGATGTCTGAGTGTGGGTAAACAGGCTCCCAAGGCTGTAAGGGTGCCCCCTGGTGGCTGGAGAACAAGCCCTTCCCTCCCTGTGAAGAGTCAACTCACTTGGCCACCCCTAAATCACCGTGCGCCTAGGCTCAGACCTGGCTACCCTGCCCCTCCTCCAGCTGCCAGATGCTGGAGGCCCTACCCTAGAGAGAGCAAGTCTCCACAGAGGCAACCCCCAGACTGCATCCCTGGTCCCCAGCACAGGGGGAAATACGCAACGGATAGTGAGAGAAGCCGCTCAGACAGCAACCACCCTCCCTTCCCCTGCATGCCATCAGCGGCAACCTAGAATTAAGAGGCTCACTCTCTTTTTGGACGTTTGGAAGGGGAGGGAGAGAGAGAGAAACAGAAAAACTCGTTCTAACAGGAGGTCTGAAGTTGCCTCCAAAGGTCAAGAATCTTAAGACTTGGCCATTCTGTAAAGGACTGTTTGTCTTGAAGCCTCAAAGAGAAAGGACTCCAGGGAACCCCCCCCCCCCCCCCCCCCCGCGGTCCTCACTGGCCAAGACAATTTCCCCATTAGCACTAAGCCACAAAATCATCACCCAAGATCTGACCCTCAGGCTGCAAGCATTGAAAACCCAGATGAATATACCAGCAGACTTGAAAGCTAGAGGTCTTCAGTGGGGAAAGTCGCCGGGGCCCTCCCCAGTCAGGAGTTTCTTGCCAGGTAAATACCTAATGCTACAAACAGACCCACAAGCTCGGTTGTTAAGCCAGCTGCTGCTCTTATCTTAACATAAGTTCAAAATATCCCACTTACCCCCACGTCCAATGGGTGCACACGTTATTTCCTGTGCCTCCACCACAACCCAACTGCCTCCCTAGCCACAGTAAATCCACTCTCTACAGATTAGTGGTGAATGACCCCTTCCAAAACCGGTGCTTAGTGTATCTGGTGACTCAGAGGCATCAAGGCTGCTGTCCTCTCCCTCCCTCTCTCAAGCCCTTCTAAGACCAGCCCAGGATAATAAGTAACCCGCATTAATGAATACTGCATTGGAAGACTGCAGGTATTCAGCTGTGTGCATCACTCCCCCCCCAACAACAAAAAGCAACATCAAAGAGTTCATGGCCAGTGGTCCTAGCTCTCAACAGCCCTTTGTCAGCCTCAGCAGCACATCCATCCAACCATCCACCCTCCTTAACTCAAAACATCTGCCAAGTCCATAGCATCCTCCAACACCCCAACCCCCTCCTCACCCCGCCAAGTCTTACCTGTATCCATTTTCAACAGTTTCTGTGGACCTCACACTCGCTGTAGCCCTCAGGGTTTTGCTGGACAAGCCAACCACAGTGGGGGCAAGTTTGCACTTGAAGTCGGCACAAGTCCATTCCTCTTCTTCATTCAGGGTAGGGAGATAGCCACACACGACCTTTAGGCTCCCCAGTCCCCCAGTACTCATGTAAGCTGTGTTTTCTCCCCCACTCCTCACGTATTCGAGGTATATATCAGAAGTCAGAAACATCTGGTAGGCATTTTCCTCCATCACCGACTGGATCTCGGTCTGTGCCTGGTCAAACATGATGGAATCAATCTGCTGCTTCTTGATGCCATCCCTTATGTAGGTCTTGGTGGCAGGTTTCAGCTGCTTGGAGACAATGCTGTTGTTCTCGATGTACCTTTTGTAGATCGCTTTGGCTACTCGTAAAGTTTTGGTATCCTTCAGGTTCATCTGCCTGAATCCATTGCAGGCAAACCAAAAGTCTAGGGTATCCACGCATTTCTCCCTCTCCAGGAAAGTCCGGAAGAGATAAGCACCATCCTGATCGCCCAACAAGGAGTGCAACGACTTGGTCCACCTGGTCAGAGGGGAGTCCGGAGATGCCCGCCCCTCGGGCTCCCCCAACCCATCCTCATTCCGCCTGGCGTTGGAAGAGACAGGCATGGGTTTGGTGACCTGGCCCTTTCCCACCCCGGTCTGGCACGGTGGGGTCTCCCCTTCTTCCCCTGGAACCGGGGGTCGGGGGGCATCCTCGCGGAAGCTGCTGCTGGGATCTGGGAGGCGAGTCACCAACACAGCGCTACTCATGGTGAGGGAGTTCTCACTGAGTTTGGGAATTTTTTTATTCTTCCAGTTCCTCTCAGCAATCAGCGTGGTCTCTCTTTCTCTCTCAAGTCAGCAGGGGCTCATCTGAGCCTCCTTTCTGGAAAGAAAAGGAAGGGGGAGGTAGGGAGAGAGAAAAGGGTATTGATCTAATCAAAACCAGATCTACCCAACATCAAAGCAAGAAAGTAAACAGGCTTTTCAACTCCTCAAATTCAAATCAAGCAACCCAGCTATCTGCGAGGTGCTCATCTAAAGTATCAGACGCCGCTTTTTCAAAGGCGAAATCTGAGCTCCCAGCACACTTGGGGGGGAGGGGCGGGGAAGGTGAGAGGGGAGCCCCGAGGGTGGGAGGCGGGGACAGAGGGGCAGGGGAGGTGTGAGACGTAACCTCCCCAAAACCCACTCGGCCCCGGCACACGCAGGGCAGTCCCGCCCGCGCCTCCCCGCTCTGCTCCCCCCTCTCCCCTCCCCCCGACAGCACTGACTCCAAAGACGCGCACTCCCAGCCGCTGGGCTGGGTGCAGGTGAAACCAATTTCGGTAGATTTCCCCGCTCGGCTCTCCGTACAGATAACTCGAGCTCCAAACGTGCCCTTCCCCAGCATCTGGTTCCCATTCCCCCCACCCCACCCCTTCCCCCGTCCCACTCCTTAAAAATTCAGAAGATCCTCGACCGAGAAAGAAGCCCGCCCAGCACAGGGCTGAATGGGCTCCCGGACTCCCAGCTGGAAAACGCCCCCCCCAACCCAGATGTACTTGTTCACTGCGCCCCGCCTCCCGCCAAGAATCCGACTCAGTCTACACTTCTGTCTCCCCTGCTCCCCCAAACCAGAAATCAACTAACTAAGACGAGACTTTGATCTTCAAACTTTGCAAGAGAGCAGAGAAGCCTCAGGACCCGCCGCCCTCGTCCCCCCAACCACCTCCCGGAGCCTCAAACCCTACAAAACCGGACCAGAAACCGTCTCACGCTACCACTGCCTGTGCCAAGAATCCCAAACTCTACTGATCTCAAGCCTGTCTCTTTTTTCCAAAAGAAAAAACTCTTATCTAACCAATAAACGAGCCGCTTTCCCCAGCACGGGAAGGATCAAACTAAGGAGGGCCAGGGCGCGCCAGGGGTGTGGGGCGCGACCCCGAACGAGGGGCTGGGACCCGGGGCCTGGGGTGGATGCGCACGGCCCCCGCCTGGGGCTTCAGGCCGCCAGGCTAGGCAACTCAGTCGGCGGAGTGGCGGGGCCGCCGGTAGCGCCGCGTTACCCGGGCGGAGGGGAGGTGGGGCGGCCCCGTTACCTGGAAGACGAAGGCGGCCCGAGACCGGGCTCTCATCTCCGCCGAGACCCCCAGGCCCGCCCCCCGGCCCAAATCCAACCGAACACGTCCAGAGCCCCGGCGAGCGGGCCGCCGAGCGCGGGGCCGGAGCCCGGGAGGCACTCGCAGCACCCCGAGCCCGGACGCGGGTCAGTCCCCCGCGCCGCCGCTCGCACAGGCGCCCACAGAAAAAGCACGGAAAGCAGCAGCCTCGTCCAGAAATGGCGACGCGCGGAGTCTCTGCCTCTCCGCAAAAGGGGGCCGGGGGCGCGAGGCCCGGGCGGGGAGGAGAGACGCGGGGGACGCGGGCGCCCCGGGCTCGGGCAGCTCCTGCGCGCAGACTAAGCCTGGGCCAGCGCTCCGGGCCCCTAGGCGCGGACCAGTAGCTGGGAGGGGAGGGGGGGCGGAGAGGCGGGAGGGAAGGATGGGGCGGGGGGAGAGGGGGCGGAGGGGAGGGCCAGCGGGGGGCGCCGCCACCCTTTCATCCCACCTTCCAAAGACACTCCCGCGCACACTCACACCCCGACTCACATCCATAACAACGACAGCGATGCGCCCTCCGGGGGGGATCTGCCCCCTCTCCGCCCCCACTGCAGCCGCCACTTGCAGAAGTCCCTCCGCCCGGGCCCCCGCCACCCCGCTGGGGAGGGGGTTCGGGCGCCGGACGCGCAGGGCGGCCCGGCCAAGCCCCCCGGAGCGCTGGGCGCCGGGCCCGCCGCTCCCCTCCGCGCCCGCCCGGAGCGCGCCCCGAAATAGCCGGCCTGCCAACTTCAAAGGGCCGCCCGGCACATCAAAGCGCACGGGCCGCCCAGCCGCCGCGGCCTCGGCACTCACCATTGATCCGCGCGCGCGCTCCGCAGCGAGACCTCGCAGGCGCCCAGGGCAGGGCCCTGGCCCCGGCCCCCGGATCTGCTCGCAGCGGCAGCCCCGGGCCCCCCCGGGCCGGTCCCGGCGTCGGGGAACATGGGGAGTCGCGCGGCAGGGGAGGGGGTGCGGGGAAGCAACAATCCCGGGATTAGAGCGAGATCCACCGGCCAGAGAGGGGGAAAGCGGCGCTCCCCGCCGCCCCTTTTATGCAAAAGATCCGAGTGGGCCTCCGCCCCCGCCGCGGCCGCCCCCGGCTCCTTCGGCCCCCGCCCGGCCCGGCTTTCAACACAGGTCCTGTTTCCAGCAGTCACTCCGCGCACCAAATGTCCTCCGGGCGCTTCCAACAAAAACTGCGCTGTGGATTTAACTGTGCACTTCAAAGGCGCGAGCCGAGCGCACGGTCCTGAAAGGGAGGTACGCACCAGCCGCGCCCCGGGCCGCCCCCCCCGGCCCCCGCCGCGCCTCCTCGGGGCCGTCCGGCTCGCACCGCCCCTCCCGGGCCAGGCTCGGCCGGCGGACCCCCTCTCGCCCCCGGCGCCCGCGACGCGGCTTGGCGCGACCTCGCCCCGGGCCCGAGGGGGGCTTCCTTTGAAGCAGCTCTGCTGTGGCCGCGCCTCCACCCCCACCTTTTACAGCAGGGCCTTCGGCAGGGGAGACGGGCGCCTCGGACGCCGGGCGGCCCCTAAATCCAGGGCTACGAGGGGTTATTTTTATTTCGCGGCTCTCGGGTTGTTACTGAGTTGCCAGGACCTTATCAAAGCGCAGCCGGCTCCAGCCGACTCCCCCGGGCCGGGCCGGGGAGCCAGTGATCCCGCCGCGCCAATCACAGCCGCGCTCGGCCGGCCCGCGCCGCCCGCTTAAAGGGACAGCGCCCCGCGCCCTCCCCGGCCGGCCCGGCCCGCCCCCGCCGCACGCTCGGCTCCCGCGTTAACCCTTCCCCGGCCCTCCTCCGCCCCCTGCCTGGCCCCCGCGGCCCCAGAGGCTCTCCCAGCCTGAGTTCTGATTCCGTCTTTCAAGTTCTCTGGGCTCTGCTCCGACTTCTTCCCGCTGCCTGCCCTCGCCCTCCCCAGCTCTGGAAAGCAACAGTTTATTGTAGCATTCTGGCCGTCGCAAGAACTGCAAGCAAGCAAAATTCTTTTTTTCTATCATCAAACACTTTTCTACCTCTTTTCAAGTTTCCCTGGGAATTTGGGCTTGGAGGATTCTAGTCTTGGGATCGACTGACCAAGTGTCATAGGGCAAACGCGGGCCTGGATGCAGCAGGCATGTGCGTGCCTGTGCGCGCATGTATCTGAGTGTGGGTTAGAACCACCGTGCGTTTGTGCGTGGATGTGTGAAGATGGGGATGTGAATCTGCCAGCACAGGCCTGAGTGCTGGGGATGAGCCCTGACGCCTCGTGAAGAAGCATCCCTCAGTTTCCTTAAAGTTTGACCCCAACTTCCCAACGTGGCCATCAGAACCCTCCTTGCACACACATGGACCATCTTTCTTGTAACAACTGCGTACCCAACACTCTCGCAAGAATCCCCCATCCTCCCATATGTTACATATTAAAGAGACATGGAATGTCTTTTTTCCTCTCCACCCTCGGTTTTAATGTACTGAAAACTCCTCTCCCCAATGTCACCTTTCAATTCCTCCGCACGTTCCCCCAATAATGTTTACGAGGTACAACCTTCTCTTTGCACTTAAGAAAACATGCCACAAATCTAGAACATTATTCATTTACTCATCACTTGCTAGAAAATGATGCCTCATATGATAAGCTAATAATTAACTTTTCCTCCTGTTAAAAAACATACAAGTGTAAACCAGATTTCTTCAAGAAGGGAAAGGGAGAGCCCAGCATCGTGGGAGCTGTGCGAGCGTCTGGCTGTCCAACTCTATTCCCTTTTCCTTTATTTACTTTCTTGTTGAACTTGATGGATGACAAACCCTCTTCAGTACAGAGGTGCCTCTAACCTGTCATGCGGCCTTCAGAACTTTGAAACATGCAAGTAACGTGTCTGTCTGTTTAGGTTTCCATAGGAAAAAAGAAGGAAGATACACCACCCATGCTCTGCTGGAAAAGGGCAGGCATCACAGGCACTGCTCCACCCCCAGCCTATGGGGCTGTGACAAGGGACTAGAGTCCTTGCAGCCCATGCTGCCAGACTTTTCAGCTCCTGGGTGCCAAGGCAGGTGGCATTGCCCTCCCCAATACCTGACTCTTTGTGCCCATGGTCTGCCCCTCTGGGCTCAGCACTCCAGGCAGCCAGGCTGGCATAAAGCCAGCAGTCCAGGCTATGAAATACAGCCACCTCGGGGCACACCAGGAAGGCCAGTGAAAGAGTGTGGCCCGATGACTCATCTCTGCCTTGGGACAGACAACTGCTGGGTGTGAGGAAACTGGAAGCCAGTCTGCTTCAGGTTGGCTCCTCTAACAGCCCTGCCTTCCGGAGTGCTGGCATGTGGGACCCATGGCCAAGGGCACACCCACCCCCTTCGGCGACCCCAGGAGAACCAGGGGCAAAGCTGTCCTTGTGGTTCCGGGGAGTCTATAGGCCACAGAGGGTGTTATTACAGGAACGAAAGTGTATATGGAGGGGAATGAATTGCCATAGAAGCGTTTACAATGTAAACAGCAGCAGCGCGTGCAATTGCATGCATGCACACACACACACACAATGTGGGGGAGGGGAGATAAAAAATCAAAACATCCAAAATCAAAATAAACAATGATCAGAAAGAGGACGCTTTAAAAAGGAAGTGGAAACTTGGTCTTCATGGGTGGTTCCTCCCCCCACAGCTGTCCCCATTGACCCTTCACTGCCCCCCAGCCAGCCCTAATCATCCCTGGCTTGGCTTTAACCGAAGGACTCTCCTTCTGCTCCCTCATTCTCCCAGGGCTGCAGCGGCAGGAAGGAGAGACCGGGGATGAGGACACAGGAGCACGGTCTGGCTCAGTTTGGATTTTCTCAGTAATGACCCTTCTGAGAGCCTGGTTTCCAGAACAGGTGCTCAGTCACCTTGGGCCAATGACTCCCCTTCATCCCACCCCTGCACACCCCCCTCCCCTTCATATCTGCTGGTACATTTCCCATCCAGCAGGAGGCTGGGCCAAGTGCTGAGGAGCCGGGGCCCTCTTGAGCCTCCAGGTCTTTGACTACTTGTTGATAATGTTTCTGGAGGAGAATCCAAAGTCCTTGCCTATACCCTTTCTCAAGATAGCACAGTTTTCCATTTTCCCCTTCTCCCTGGCAGCAGCGATATCATGTGACTGGTTGTAATCCTGCACGGTTGCCTGGAAACTGGAAGGCAAGGTGATGGATTTCCGCACATGCTCACTCTCCTTGCTCCTTTAAAGAAAAACCCTGCAGAGGATCAACAGCCCACTTTGCCTAAGTGCAGACAAGTTTAATAAAGCAGAGAGTAATTCTCTTCTGGAATTATGTACCAGGCTGAAATCCTAGAATCCCAGAAAATGAGGATTCAGGGCTCCCTGAGAGGCAGCTGGCCAGATCTCCAAGCTTAGTCAGCCCCACAATAGCCCTCTGGAGGGGAAGGCACACCAGCTGTGACTTCAGAGGAGCTCAGACTCAGGCTACCACTCTCTAGGATTCAGTGACTTTGTCTTTATTTCTTTGAAGAAGAGCCACCTTAGATGGTGTACCTTTGTTTAGGGAGGGAGGTGGAGAGACACAGGTAACCTTTCCTAAGACTGCAGGTCACCTAATGGCTCTGAGTTCCGGTGTGTTCACCTGTAGATTGGAGGAAACACCCTTCAAAAGCTGTTGCGAGGATAAGCAATGAGGTAAATGTCCAGCGTGATGTGTGACACACAGTAGGTGCTCAAAACATGTGGTTATTTCTGGGTAGTCACCCTGTCTGCTCAACAGCCTGTTCCTGTTCTGGGAAGAAACTCCCCAACTTCAAAGGAAAGATGCCCTCCAGATAGGAGCCACGCTCCTGGGGCTGGGGGCCTGGAAGCGACCCAGGAGGCAGGGGTGAGTTAGTGCCCCCCACAAAAGAAATATCAAAATTTTCTAGCCAGGGGGCCCTTAAATTAGTGTCATCGAATAGAACCCATCATTTAAGAAATGAGGAAAATTAAGAAAAGAGGTGAAGAGATTTTCCAAGAGATTTTTCCATGTCGGAGCTAAGCTAGAATCTCCTGGGGTCCTGACTCCTGTTCATCCTCTTCTTCCATACCATGGTGAGAAGACGCAGGGCAGAGCTGGCTTCCACGGCAGGGCTAACAAATGTGATTTGAGATGATTTCCTAGGAGAATCATCACAGGGCTTCAGCCTGAAATTCCCCTGAAGCCCACTTCATTCATCCCTACTTCTGTACAGGCTTGACCCCCAGAACTCCGCTGTGCTGAGCCGGCCCCTGGGCGGTTCCACCAAGTCTTTTATAGCAGCAGATGTCTCCCAGGGCATCTCGGTAGGGTTGGTCCACCTGACGGAGAACTGACTTTAACAGAGCCGGAGAAAAAGGAGGCCTTGACTTCCGGCTTGCTCTCTCTCCCTACTTCCCCTCTACAGGGGGCGGACCTTGAATGTCAAGGTGGAGATTTTGAAGCCCCAAGCAAAAAAAGAAAGGTTTTCCTAAGAAATCCTATCCATAGAAGTGTTGGGGAAACTTATTTGTTAATAAAATTATCATCTTTGGTATGTTAAATGTAAAACACAGTTAAATGAAACAATAATTTGAAATTTCCTAATCTGATTTATTTTCAAGTGCTTTTCATATTTCCTTCAAATGGAGCTACAAACTGCTGGGTTTTTCAGCATCTCACCATTCATCATCTCGGAGTTTGGCTTTAGGTGTGGGACTGAGCCGGTAACCGGAAGAAACCATCAATATTAAAGCAAATCCAGAAAGAGGTTTTGATTTTTGAAGTTATCTTCTCCGTAACGTCAAGCAGACACACACAAAAAAGGTTGCTTTCAGAAAAGGATGTGAAAAATAGATAGCAGAAAGAATCACTAAGTCTGTCCTGCAACTGGCAACACGTGGAACTTTGCTAATAAATAGGTCTGAGTTCCTAAGCTCTCTCCACTGACTTTTTTCCCACTCCTGATGTTTCATCCTGCTCATTTAAGACAACTTCTGGAAACTGAAGTTTTGCCAAGTTTGAAATCAGTTCCTTTATTCTCTCATGTCAGTGTTTCTTGATTTGCTTTGAGCATTTCCACAAGCTGTCTGAGCGCTTTCCCGGGCTCTACGGGACTCTCGCGGCGGTGGGCCAGGATGCTTGGCAGAGTGTCAGGCTGCCCGGAACACCTGGGGAGGGTCTGGATTCTGCCTCCTGTTGAAGAAACTCCCCTACATCAAGTTCTCAACGGGTTGCTTTATTATGTGAACTGTTGATGCTGCAGCTGTGTCCTCGTCCCCTGCCTGGGCTTTGGGGCACTCAGGTAGCATAAGATGGCTGGCAAACTTCTTTCAAGCGGATTCTACACTTTCCTCCCCTCTCATTGTTTCCTCAACCCATGGCAGTCTCTCCTCCTCAAACACCATTCTCAGCCAGGTAAAAGACATCCTAATTGTGAAGTCCCATGGGCCCCTTTCGATCTGCATCTGGCCCGGCTTTTCTGCAGCTCTCTCTCCTTCTCGAGTCCTTGTTACTTATCTGTCAGGACTTTCTAACAATGACCACCTCCCCCTCCTGCTGCCCTTCGGGACACCTCTGCCTCCTCCCCATCCCCAACCTGCGGCTCTTTCTCTGGGTTCTTTCCCCCTAAAATGTTTTCTGGGCAATCTTCTGTTCCCACCCATCGTTCCAAACTCCGCTCTCTAGAGACCAGGGCCTCTCAGACCTGTAGCCTTGGCCTCTATCACTACTTTCCTTCATCATCCCCTCCTTGGATAGGACAGCCACAGGCTCCTTGAATTTAGCACTCTTAAAATGGAACCTACTTTGTGCCTCATTGAAACCAGCCATCCTCCTGTTAGGCAGTGACCTCACCACCTCCAGCTGCCTCACTGAGAAACCTGGGCTGTGTCTAGACTCCTTCCTCTCCCTCATACATCTCCATTCAGTCACCCAACCCTATCGATTCTGCCTCCTAAACACCTAAAATCATTGCCTTCTCCCCATATCCATACCACCACCATGGCTCTAGCTCTTCTCATCTCTTGCCAGGAACAGCAGAATGTTCTCACTGTTTTCCCTGCCTGTAGTTTATAGCCACCTGCTCCTGGGCCCCCTGACATGTTCCTACCATAGAGAGCGGTCTGCAATCTGAAATTGAGCATTTCGTTCTCAGCTTCAAATCCTCTTCTGGCTGCACAGAACCTTCAGGATAAGGCCTCAAGCATGGCGCACAAGGTGGCTGGCGCAGGCTGATCTCCAGCTCCCTCTCCTGCTGTTTCCCCCTACCCCTCCTGTCAAGGGCAGTTCCACGTGGTTGCTCCCATCTTCAGTGCCTTTATCCTCAAGATTCCCCTGGCTGGCTGGCCATGCTCTTTGCCCACTTCACTCCTCCTCTGTCTCAAACCCCCTGGACTGGGAGAGGCACCCACCCTCCATACACACATAGCACCTGGGCCTCACCTCTGCGGTCGATCTGCTTGTCTGTCCCACCCTCTCAACTGTGAACTCTCTGAGGAAGGGGCCGTGTCTTATGATCCTCACATCCTTTAGCCTAGTCCCTGGCATAAGGTGAGGACTCTCTAAATGGTTGAACTGCTCTGTGGACAGGGGTGATACGTGAAATATTTAACAACTGGTGAAACATGTACAGGGGCCAATCAGCACAAGGCCAGCCTGGGTCCTGGAGCTGGGTCTTAGAAGCCCCCTCAGAGTCAAGCCTTTAGTTGTTGTGTCATGGGGAGCAGTGGTTGGCATCCTCTAGGTTGGCCCCTAATGATCCCTGCTTCCTGGCATTTGTACCATGTGTAACTCCCTCCCCTTGAGTGTGGGTGGGACTTACTGAGTCACTTCTAACAAATAGACAACGGCAGACATGACAGGATGTCCCTTCTGAGATGAAGTTATAAAAAGACTGTGGCTTCTATTTTAGGTGCCTCTTTAAGATCATGAGGCAGCCCTGTGGAGTGGAGAGGCTCGTGTGGCGAGGGACGAGGCCTGCCACCAACCAAGTGAGTGATCTTAGAAGCCGATTTCTACCCAGCCAAGCCATGAGATGCCTGTAGGCCCAGCTGATAGCTTGCCTGCAACTTCATGGAAGACCTTGAGCCAGAGGCACCCAGCTAAGCCATGCCCAGGGTCTGGACCCACAGATTAAGGTGCATCCTTTGAGAAGTGGAATGGCAAAAACAGACCTGTTGATAAGGCTTTTCTCCTATCAACTAATATTGCTAATGCTAAAAATCAAGTTGCAATACATACGGGTTACATGAAGCTTTTCTGCACTTTATTAGATAAAGGCACATTGATGAGGAATGGTAACAAGCAATAAAGTGGCAATCATTACAACATGTTTGAAGTTCTTCAAAGGTTACTGGGAGTTTCTATAAAGATATATCAAATTTCTCCAAATAGGTTATGAATTGAAAACCAAAGTCATTTTGAGATTTTACTGAGTTATAGGATAGAGACATTTGATCGCATTCAAAACAGCATTGACTTTGCCGCCACCTTTTCCCGAGATGGTTTTTTTTTTCCCTAAATGGAGAGAGAGAATTTATTGATCCAGAGGGTAAACATGAATATTATTTGTTAGTTATTGCATTCAAATTCAGAAGAGGGAAAATGAATCTTTGGAGTGACAGGGAACCTGGAAGACAGATGCTAAGGAGAGTACTTTGGGGATTAAAATGTGGTACCACAAGTAGCAGGGGCTTGGGGCTAACTCCTTGAAGGATAATGGTCTTTGTAAGCAAGTCCTCGGATTTCCTGTCAATGAACTTAGATGGGGGGAAAATTCCCGAATGGCATGGTCCAGAAAGACTTTGGAGAAGTCTTCTTGTTCCTTGATGACCATTTTAATGACAGTCTGTGAGAGCGTGTCCCCTGGACAGACAAGGAGAAATCGTCTGCACAGGAGATACGCTGAACATGCTTAATGGTTTTCTTAGCAAAAACGTTAATATCCCAGACGTGAACTAAAATGTATCAGTGCCTTGAACCTCGCTTCCTGGTACTAATGTTCTCTTGATAAATACTTCCCCAGTAACTTTTGAGCACAGAAAAAGACAGAAATTATTGAAACTGCAAAATCTCTCTTGATAATCTCAATGAATCACCCCAGCACTTAAGGGATGTGAGAAAAAATTAAGTGGAATAAACGGGTCTTGAGTTAGGCCAGCTCTTCAGACAAGGAAGCCTGGAGCCAGAGGCCACCAACTTCAACAGATGACGAGGTGAGAAAGCCAGACTTTTAGGTGACAATAAATATCACTTCCCTTCCCCCTGAACTGAGCATTTCTTTTTCGCAGAATTGAAATTTTTTTCAAGAAGATCAATTTGGCCGATGCATTTAATCTGTCAACCTTCGTAAAACTTTTCACATGAATCCATTAATTCACAAATCAGAAAATGATCAAGACCTGGTGGCCTGACTTTGGGGTCAGAAAATAGGGTCACAAAAAGTGAGCGAGTGAAGGCTTCCTCCCCTTCCCTTTCTCCATTCCCAGCTCGGAGAAGACCCGAGAGCAGTGAGTGAGGTGTGGCGGGCAGGTGTGAGACGGCTGCCTGCCGAGTGGAGATGGGGTCAGTGCCTTGGGGGTTGGGGGGGACCAGGAGAAGCCCCCAGCTGCAGGATGGCTTCCAGAAGCCAAGACCAAGAAACACGCCAGAGCAAGCTCTGCCACCCAGGCCGGGTGCACCGGGCGTGGGAGGGCCGCGAGGCCTGTCTGCCATTTCGGCTTTCTCAGGCGGCCACCCACTTCGTGTAGGTCGAGCAGCTGCTTCACCCGAACTTGGCTCTTCTGTAACTGACGTGACCCTCCCCATCCCCCACGTTGAGCTTTGACCTTTTCTACTCCCACAAAGGCTGCCTTCCTTTCCCCTCTCCAGCCATCCCCAGGGGGTCCCTGCTCTTAATTTCCCTGTGAAAAGGTGTGAACCTTAAGCTCTACAAGACAATGGAGGGTCCTGCATGCCCGGAGGACAGCAGCTTGCCCGAGCAGAAGGGGCCTTTTCCCAGGGAGCCAGGATGGGAAGAGAAAGGCGGGCATCCAATGCAGTGGGCACCGGGGTCCCAAAGTGGAACTGAAAGCCGGAGTGCCTGCCCTCAGCAGCCTGCCATCCGGGGGAGGCCGGGGAGAAAGACATCAATAACCTGCTGGCTAATCTGACATTTTTTGTGCCAGGAGCTGGGCAAGAGAGGTCGGACAGACAGACTAGGAGGGCACAAGATGGGAGCTCTAATCGCCTGGGGCGAGGAAGCCGGGCAGTTGCTGTGGGCAGCTGGGAACAGGACCTGCACAGGCCACAGGCAGGAGGAAGCTGTGCCTTTTCCAGAAAGCCACAGAAGCTGAGAGCCAGGGAGAAAGGCGAGGAGGGGCAGACTGGCCTAGGTGGGCTTGTCAGAGCCTATGGGCCACAGGAAGGAGGTGTTTTCTTTATCCTAAAGTGTAATTACGAGCCGGGGAGTGCAGTTCATTGGTTAAACATGGAGGGTCTGAAAAGAGACGGTCTCCTATGAGGAGTCTGTCACTTCTCTGTGCCTCAGTTTCCCCAAGGTAAGATGGGAGGAAGCAAAGTATCACAGGGGTTGTTGTGAGGAGTAAATGAGGAGATAGAGTAAAGCGGCTGGAACTCTGCCTGGTGACCAGTGAGCAGTGGGGAAAGATTAGCCATTTTGGGGAAAAAAACTAAGGAGAACAGCCTGGGCTGGGGCCTGGCTCCCCGCTAACGGCAGGCTTTCGGGCTGTTTGAGACCCTCTTCCCTTAACTGTAACATGAGGATAAAGTAATGGCATATTTAGGGTGGAGCTTGAGTGGAAACATCCTAGCCAGTGAACATCGTTTCCAGAAGGAGTACTCGCTCAGCTTTCTGGCACCAGCGGTTTCCCACGGCCAGCAGCCGTCCCGGCGTCCATCTCGTCCTGTCGATGCTCACTGCTAGACCTCAGCGAGGGCGAGGGGCTGCAGCCAGCCGACTTCATCGTGGGTCTGCCTCACAGTGCACCCCCACCCCCAAGCCTTGCTTCCATGACAGCGAGACTTCTAGGCAGCTGCAAACGGCCATGAACCCTTGTACAGCATTGGCACCCCAGCCTGCTGGCTCCCCGTCACCACCGCCACCTCCCACCCTCCAGGCCTTTCCCTGGGCTCCGATTGAACAGCATTGACGTCTGTTTTATAATTCTTGCTGCTCCTCCCAAGAGCCATAAGATGGGTCCCAGGGGGTGAGGTCAAGAGAGCCAGGGGCCCAACCCTGGCCCCACTTATCTTCAAACCTCTCAGCAGGGCCCTGCTTCTCAGAGACTTCCACAGAGCTTGGCATAATTGGCAACAGGTACACACCACAGCATGCTGCTGCTCTTTTTGTTTTAATAATTTTTTAACGATCCCGGTGTGACTACCGAGTTTATGATGCCTTACTCCTCACATTTGTGCCTCTCTTTGTAAATCCTGCAAGATGCTGTGTCTCATCGATTCTTTGCGGTATAGATCCCATTCCTTATTCATATTCTGTGTCAGAAAAAGGCTCATTCAAAGAGAATCCTCGGGGCAAGTGTTATGATGGCCACAGACGGGGCAAGCCTTCCTGCCAGTGTGCATTTTCCGTGGCTGGCCAGGGGTTGCCGGCCAGTGTGTGAGATACGGCGGGTCTTACCCATCAACAGGGCCTCTGTGTGTCCTTCAGATACGGCTGGCTGTAATGTCTTGGTGTTGCAGTGGTGTCGGGGCAACCCCTGGGGGATGGCATGTTTGGAGGATGACAATAGAGTCCAGGATAGGGCCTCTCCTCTCCTCTCGGGCCCTGTGGCGCTCCGCACGCTGGACTCAACCTTCAGCACGCTGTGCCCCTGCCCGGGCTGTCCTCTTGCTGTGTGTGCCTGGCATGGGTCTGCATGCCTGGAGGCCACTCGTCCTGGGTTCTCAGAGCCCTCTGGCAGAGATTCATCAAAGGACACTAAAGGGGCATGCAAGCCCACCTGTGTCTTCTAGGGACTTTGAAGCCAGCACAGTGCCCTGCATAGCAGGCATGTAGTGCTGCTTAAAGGCAGGAGGAAGGGAGGCAGAGAGGGGGAGGTGAGTACGGTCATTCTGGAAGTATTGGACACCGAGTTTGGCTGGTCTGCATTGTATCAGTTTTCCGATTTTGTTTCCCCCCGGGGGGTCTGGTGAGGGAGGGTGGATGACCTCCTGGGTGCAGTGGACCCAGCACAGGGATTGTGGATCTTGTTTGCCCGATGCTGGATGAATGTGCAGAGGCAGGAGAGGGCAAGGGGAACACTTTGGGGCTTCCCAGCTGGACCTTCCATCCTTGGCCTTGCCCACTTCAGTAAAGTGAACAGAGCCTCCAAGGACTTTGGGGATGGAGGACGCTGGACATGTCTCATCATTGACCACATCTTCTGACCACCCTTCCAGGATATAAGCCTGTTCCATCCTTGGCTGGCCAGCTAGGGGGCTGCGTCCTTACCCGCTGGCTCTGCATGGGAGCATGCTTGCCCTCCACTCCTTTGGCTTCCATGTCAGGGAGGGATGCCTGGCCCCAGAAGAGGAGGAGTTGAACCAGAGTATACATAACTCTGCCCAACCTGCTTTGGGGTTGGCCTGCAGAGTCTCCCGCTTTGCCTCTGCCCCTCTACGCCCTAAGTCTCATAAGGCAGGCCCCACTGGGAAGATCCAAGGTTGTCCCTCGAAGCTAATGTCAAGTGGTAAGTAGGCCTAATTTGGGATCCTGCTCTAGGAAGCCAATTGTTGCTGATGATTGCCATGCACTTACTTGACCAGCAACAAACTAGACGTTTCATCTCCACCTGCCTGACTCCTGTGTCTGCTTTCAATTCACTCTGCACTTGGGCAGAGAAAAGGGGTGCTATTTATTGGCCCCCTAGAACCTCAACACCCAGTTTAGAAGTTGTTTCCTCTATAAATGTACTTTCTGAGATGGGCCTTACCCACAGCACCCAAGGTGGGATGAGAAGGGACAAAGGAGGGACACACAGAGGCAGGAAGCTACAGTCACCCCCATCCCACAAGCATTTTTTCCTACCCTCTGCATGCCGCCTCAGCTGGGCTGTTGGTCTTACATGTAGAAGGTGCTGGATTCGTCCAGCGATGCTTGTCCGGACAACGTGACCCCATGAAGCTATCAAAGTTGTCAGAACAAAGCCTTCCACTTCTGTATCCAGTGTAATGAAGAAATGAGCAGAGGAATTAACGAATGAGAAGAAACTCTACATTTTGGACTTTGGAGTCAGAGAGATAAACGGACTAACTGTGACCTTGACTAAGCTGTGTATCCTTTTTAACCTTAATTTCCCCATCCATAAAAATGGAGCTAAGGATAAATAAGTACCTTGTAGGGTTGTTTATGACTGAAATGATTTTCAAGCTCTCCCTTTTATACGTTCCCCACATACCAGTTTGGGTACCTAACAGGCCCAGGATGCTGTGGGTATCAAGATAATGTCTGGGCCATGCCTCCTGGAGTTGCTGGCACAGAGAAAGCAAAATGACTGCTATTGCTGTTAGGATTATTTTCCTACTCAGGGGTACATTAGGGCCAGGAGGCCAAGTGGTGACCTGGGCAGGGGGATCACACGCAGTCCTGTAAGTGTGGCCAAGGCAGGCGTTCCCATAGTCCCCTACAGGCTGACCCTGCCCGTCCACAGGGAATCCAAGGCCTGTCCCCAGAGGGAAGGTGGGTCTGTGGCTCACTGGCCACAACCACCAGTGATGCCTCCCTCCTTGGCGCCATCTTCCCTCACAAAGAGCGGCCCTGTCTGAAGCCCCAGGGCCGAAGGCAGTTAAAGAGCCATAAAGACAGCGGAGCTGCCATAAACCAGAGACAGTCGTTAGCAGTTTCCTCTCTGATAAGGGCTTCAAGGGTTCCGAGGAGACTGCTGTGATTTCCAAGTCTGGGTCCTTGTGCCTTAGATATTTGAATCCTTGGTTCAGAGTCCAACGAGGGAGACAAAATGGAGGAGGAGAAACCCTCTGAGGGGACAGGAAGGAACGGGAGGTGCATCTGGCCCAGGGCAAGAGGCAGGCGGCAGAGGGCTTCAGGTAATAAAGAGACACTTATTGTGGACCAGGCCGTCTGCGAAGGGGATCAGCTCATTTACTCCCCCGCCCAACCACTCCTTGAGGTAGACACCACCATCATCAACCTACTTTACAGGAAACGCAGGCCGGCGGGCAGGACCAGCTACAGAATTTGCAGGGCACAGTGCCAAACGAGAACGCGGGCCCCCTTGCTCAACAATTATCAGGAATTTGAAGATGGCAACGGCAGAACACTGAACCCAGCATGGGGCCCTCTGAACTTGGGCGACTGCGTGAATGTACTGATGGCACGTCCATGAAGTCAACCCATCCAGAGGGCTCAAGACGCTTGACGGAAGTCACACGGTAGTAAGTAGTGGTGGGGCTGGGTGTGGACACAGGGAAGTAGGAAAGAACAAGGCTCTGACTTGTCTCTCCGTTCCTCCCAGCCCGTCTCCAACATAGGAGAGTGTTGCACCAGCCACAGGCGAATGCTCAGAGAGGGTAAGTAAACAGTTCAAGGTCATCGAGCTCCCTGAGAGGTGGGTTCTCCTGACAAGGCATGGAATTCAAGGTGGGCCATTGCCTTGGAAGATGTCAACCTCCACTTGCTTAGACGCCCTTCTGGGACAGTGGATGCACCCCGGCTAGAAAGGACTGCCGAGTAAACATCCCACTGGGATGGATATGTGGGCTCTGCCACCAGAAACTCGCCTCCCTCGGAGCCCAGGGCTCAGGCCTGGCTCTTTAGCAGATGGGAAACTTCCTGAAAACCCTGGTCCAGTGTTAGTTTCCCAGTCTCTGAATGATAGGGGTCGGTCTCCCTAGGCCTAAATATCTGAAGGCAACTAGTCTGAACCGCTAATCTGAAGGACAAGAGCCAGCCAACTGAAGAGGCATTTTATTAATTTCCCATTGGCTATGTGTTCTTACTAACTGAATGCATCATCAGGGAGGGTTAGTGGCGAGCGCCCAGGCCTGCATCCCAGGGAAGGCTCTGGCTCCAACTCGTTCTGTAACCCAGGCCACTCTGGGCCACCTAGGGCCCTCACCTGCACAAGGAGATGCTTGGACACCAGCGTGTCTGACTCTTACATTCGCGGCCCTTCTATTCCATTCTCCCTCCTCATCCACAGGAGGCAGCTCAGCCCCACCTTGGATGTGGCCAAACTCATCAGATAGGAGGAATGAAGACTTCAAGAGCAGCAGGCTGTCACCTACTTGCTCCTCCTCTCTTTGCACAGCCTGGGCGAGGAGCGCGTCTGTCTGGGCCTCCCCGGAGGGAGCGGGGAGGTGCCGGTCTGTGGCCTTTGGTCTCGACCACAGGTCCAACATTCAAGAACAATAACATGGGTACAGGCAGATGCTGAGTCTTTAGAACCCACTTCTTCCTTCTGTTCCTGGGGCCTGTTCCAAGAAGCCATCATACCTCTGCCTCAGGAGAAAGGGCCAGGTTTCCAAAACACTCCTAGAATGAGGCTAGGGTGTCATCTTTGTGCATTCTTTTTTTTTTTTTTTTTGGTGAGGAAGATTGGTCCTGAGCTAACATCTGTTCCCAATTTCCTCTTTTTGCTTGAGGAAGATTGTTGCTGAGCTAACATCTGTGCCAATCTTCCTATATTTTGTATGTGGGATGCTGCCACAGCATGGCTTGATGAGTGGTGTGTAGGTCTGTGCCCGGGATCCGAACCTGCAAAGCCCAGGCTGCTGAAGTAGAGTGCACAAACTCAACAACTATGCCACTGGGCTGGCCCCATCTTGTGCATTCTTAATGCTATTCCCAATATTCAGGATTATGTATAATCATAGCAATTTGGAAATAGCATTCATGTCTGTGGAGGATTGATTAAGTAAATCATACACACTATATGGGCAGAACATAGGAACATTATATAGTCATTTAAAAGGTAATAGAGTTGTAATGATGTTGGAAATGCTTATAACATGAAGTTAACTCCAAAAGGCAAGATGCAAAAATTGCATAGACTATGTATTCAGCTAGGTAAAATGTATAGAAAAAAGACATGATTAGTAGATGGTGGGATTGGGGTTCATTTTTCTCTTGCTTTTTTATACTTGTGTTAGCATGCTTGAGTTGCTGGCCACCTCAGCCACTTCTTGAGGGGCAGGACTGGATGGTGACATTTTGTACCATGTGACCCCATCCCCTTCCTGGGTACAGCAGATTGGACTACATTTGGCCATGTCATTCACAGGCAGCCATTCATAGGCTGGCCGGCGCCAAATGACTTGAGGAGTTGGGTCTAGAAAGATGAGCTGGGTTGTTCAGGTTTTCCCTTAAGCTCAGAAATTTGAACTGAAAAACAAAAGAAAAATTGTGTACCATGGGAGCCAAAGCTGTGGAAGGGGGCCAGAGTGAGGCTGGGGGAATGGCTGCCAGGGGCCAGGGACTTACTGAAGTTATGAGGAAGCAGGGGCCAGAGGAAGGGGCCATGCCCTGAGGGATAGAGAAGGCCCCCAAACCCCTCGTGTTCTTGCAACACACCCTCATTTTCCCTTGAGGTCAGTTGAATGGGTCTCTGATCCTTGCAACTGAACAATATTAGCTTGTATTTTCCAAAATTTCTACAATGACTTTATATTACTTTTAATAAAATAATTAACCACCAAAAGGGGGTTTCATAGCATTTTTGGGTGAGCCTGCCATTTTGGAATGCCTTTTTATATGGGGTCAAATATTTTAAAGAAGCTTGGTCCTGCATCATTTCATCAGGGTTATGAAGAGCTGTAGGTCAAGGCCGTTGGGATGACGTGCAATCCAGGAGCTCCATTTGGGGGCTTTGGCATCAGACACTTCTAGCCAGGCCTGTTGGGGACAACCTGACAGGCCAAAGAGCCTTGTCCCTCTCAGCAGTGTCATCTTTGAGAGGCAGTGTGGCATCTTTTCTTTCATGCTGACCACATTCTTAGATTGCGGATGGGTCTCTATACTGTCCTGTGCAGACTCTCGCACTCATAGACACACAAACCAGAAAATGAGTGGCCTGGAAATACCAGGCAAGAAAATGGAAGAAAACATGTGATTAGTTCTATAGAACTTGAAGTCCACTTCTTCAGCGAGGGGACTTTGTTAGCGAGTCTGAACAGACAAGGATGTTACATTTCCTGGCCCTCTAACCCCGGTAGCATTTCCTTTCCCCTCACAGGCTTCTCCCCTTGAAGATTCCACTCCCCACACTTCCAGACTCTTGGCCAGATCTGCAGACTTGAAAGGGGCAGGATAGTGGCCTCAAACATTCTCTCCTCCTGGATAAAACGCAACCCCCCCACACTCATCTGTCTATTAACTTTCGTGAACTTTCTTCCTTCCTACTGGCTTGAAATGCGGATTACTGGGCAGAGAAGACGCAGAGTGGGTGAAGCGGGGAAGGGGAGGATAGCGAAGTGTATGGGCTCTTCTCGAAGCAGCCAAGCAGGCAGTATGGTGTCGTGCCCCTGCCCCCACCCTGGGCTGCCGGGAAGAGGACAGGTATGATGCAGCCAGAAGACAACTCCTTGGGAGACCTCAGCCTGGGCTCATATCCCAATTTCACCACTTAAAAGCTGTGTGGCTTGGGCACATTTTTTTGCCTTTCCGGAGACTGAATTTTCTCAGCTGCGAAATGGGAATAAACCACTCGGTTATAGAGTGAAATGAGAAAATGGACATGATGTAATCGACACAGAAATGGAAACATAAAGGTGTACACCTGAAATTGATATAATGTTATAAACCCATGTTACTGCAATAAAAAAAAAAAAAGAAAACGGACATAAAGGTCCATGTATACAGTAAATGCCCTGTAAATGTTCCCCTCCCTTCCTCTTACGGAGCCAGGCTGCGGCTGCCCTTTCCCTCCCTCCCCCACGCCTCCCCATGGGAAAATGTCCAAGATCTTCTGGAGAGTGTGGTGGGGGCTGGCACACTGAGCACAGGGCAGTCACCCCAGGCCAGGCGGGCAGCCACCTTTGAGACTCTTCCCCGAGCAGACCAATTGCTCGCTTTGCGGACTGTGTCAACAGGCAGTGCTGTCCCGGCCCAGGGAAGGGTGAGTGGCTGCAACCAGGTTTAGAAACACGTGTCAAGCCCAATTCCAACCAGATGAGGCTGGCCTGTTTCCAATGGCCACTTTCCATCTGAGTCCTGGCCAGAGGGAGCCCTGCCGGGTCCCATCCCCAGGCAGCCAGGCCGTTTGTTCCCCAGAGCCCTTGGATCCAGACTGACGAGCTCATCCCAGTTCTGGAGGCTCCAGTCAGAAGGTCCAAGCCCTGAGTCATGGAGCTCAAGGACGAAATAACCTCAAGGAGTGCCCATCTGCACATCCTGTAGTTACGCGGGCCAGTCCTCTCCCTAACAGCAGAGGAAGCAGCTGGGCAAAGGGAGAGGTTGGGAGATGCTGTTCAACCACCACCCCACGGGGGTTGGATGAGCCATTGCCCTCCCCGCCGCGACTGAAGCATCCCTTAGGTAGCAGATGGGCCTGAGACAACTGGCCAGGAAGCCACTGGCCTATCTTTGCTGGGTTAAAAATGGTGGCTGAAAAACATACACCACCGCCACCCAAAACACCAGCCCACCAGAGAATGCACATACCAGCAAAGAGTCAAGAAGGAAAGGAAATCCAAATGTTTTGAGTTTAGCTATTAAGCATAGTTTCCAGCGAGTGTACTCATGTCTTGAAATGAAACAGATGAAAGCAACATGTGTCAATGGTTGTAGGAAGGCAATAATGTCATCAACAGGAAATAAAGAAATTGAACACTGAAGCCTCAGCCCAGAACTTAACTCTTCTCCTGCCCTCGTCCCAAAGGCTTTTTGCATGGAAGGCTGAGGAAGTTTCCTGCATGACTGGGTCTCCGCCCCTGGGGGGGTCCTGCAGGAACCCCCAGCAAGGATCACGAGCACCAGGGAGGGACTTGCTGTGTTTCTTAACAGCTGGTGGCCTTATAAAGAAGGAGGCTCACGGGCCCTGGGTCCGCTGAAGGGGAAGCTGCACAGCCTCTCTCTCCATGAGGAGCTACAAAGCTTTGGCCGTGGGACCACAGTTAAGAGCTCCTGGCAACGGCATGCTGGCTGCTGGCAGAGGCGGCAAAGCCAAGGCCAGTGTGCTGGCACTGAAAGGGCGGGCGGTGCCACCCAGGAGTCCTGCAGACCCCAGGAGGCGCTGAGTGCTGCTCGGGGGCCGGGGATGCAGAAGGAGCAGGCTGGGGTCTAGGAGACCCCTTCTCACCCAGTCTCTGCACCCAAGACAGCATAAAGGAAGTGCACACCCACCCCTCTGGCCAACCCTCAGAGAACCAGAAAAACGGTGACTTTGGGCCCAGGAGGGTGAATCTAAAGTCCACCCGCCTCAAGAGTGGTCCGACGGCTCCTGCAGGCCAGCCTCCCTGCTTTCATCTCTGATGGAGTGACACGATTTGGCTTTGGGGACACCTGCCTTGCTGTTGACCCTGTATATCACATGCAAATAATACCTAAAATTTGAAAATAAAACAGAAAAAGTGGGATAACATAGATGAGGTGGAATCACAGAGCGAGAGCATCTGTCTGTCCTGTTTTAGACCTGGCTTTAGCTCATGTGTGGCCCAGGGGGCCAGACAGGGCTGCAGGGTGCACCTGTCACTTGAATGAGATCCTTGGGGAGGTCCAGAGCTCTGCCTGGGAGAACCTGGAGGCCAGGTTCAGGGGTCAGTGAGGTAGTCCACTGATTTTCAGACTAGCCCAGGACAAGATACTCTAAAACAAACGGCTGGTAGCATTGTCATTACATGCAGATAATGGACAGAAATGCCTTAATTCCTTCTCCCATCATTAAAAAAAACTTCGAGCAGGCCTCGCTGCCAGATTCCAGTATAGGCGCCTTGGTATTCACTCAGAAAGGTACATATTTGGGTTTACTGTGCCTGTGTATATTAGCTCGGGCTGCCATAACAAAAATCCAGAGACTGGGTGGCTTCATCAACAGAAATCTGTTTCTCATGGTCCTGGAGGCTGGAAGTCCAAGATCAAGGTGCCAGCCAGTTCGGTTCTTGATAAGAACTCTCTTCCTGGCTTATGGACAGCCACTTTCTCACTATGGCCTCCGCATAGCAGAGAGTGAGCTCTGGTCTCCTCTTCTTATAAGGGCACCAATCCCATTATGCGGACCCCACCCTCATGACCCCACCTAACCCTAATTACCTCCTGAAGGCCACATCTCCAAATACCATCACCTCAGAGGTTAGGGCTTCAGCATGCGAATTTGAGGGGAACACAATTCAGTCCACGGCACTATGCTTTAAAGAGTGTCACCGGGTCAATCTGAACCACATCTGTAGGTACCTGCCATGTGCTCAGGGAGAGCATCAGTGACGGTCAGACACAGGCCTTCTCTCAGAGCCCTCATTGTGTGAGAGAGAATGACAGAAGCAGACGACGTACCAATGATAGGATAGAGATCAAAGGAGAGATGCACACGGGGTGCTGGGGGTGAGGAGGTCACTGAGCCCCCAGGATGAGATAACAAAGGGCAGAGCCAGTCCGAGGAAGCTGAGAAGGGCAGCTCGGGAAGGTGGAACAGCATGAGCAAAGGCTCAGAAGCTAGACACAGAGTTGGGAGTGGGGACAGCTCCCTGCAGGATCCCACCATCCCAGCACATGACGAGTGAGGCAGGCGGGTGTCCAGAGTGGAGCTGGCGTGGCCGGAACAAGGGGAAACCCAATGCTCTGCTAGAGTGTGGTCTCGAATTTATACAGAAACTACTTCAAACTGGCTAGTGGGGGAGCTATGTAATCGAGCTGTGTTTTAGGAAGTGCCTTCTTGTGGGAGTGTTGGGGGCTGGATTTAATGAGCGGTGGGATTCAGGAAGCAGGGACCCCAATGGGAGTCCATTAGAATCTAGGAGATCGGATTTGGCTAGATATTCACATTTTATTTCAGCAGCTGTTCTGGGTTGGGCTCCTTGAGATGGGAATTCATGTGCATTCTTAGGAAACAGTCTCAGGGAAACCTGTAAGGGAATGAGGAAGTGCCCAGGAAGGGAAGGAAGCCAGCAAGGGCGTGATGTCCACAGTGTCCCGCAAAAGCTAACTCTGGTTCACTCCAAAGGCAATCCTATGACAGCGTAGGCCACCCTTCACCATCATCCTGGCTTGGGGACAAGGGAGCTGGAGTATTTATGCCCCAGCATCTGTCAGTCACTGGTTAAGGGCTGGGGGAAGATACTAGGGGACACAGACGTTTCCTGCTCTCCGAGCTTGCAGGTAAAGTGAGTTCTAGCAGCTTCCACTAGAGATGCAGGAGGGGAAAGGGGAGTGAAAGCAGGAAAAGACTGGTGCCCGAGGGAGGTGAGGGGGTCAGGGAGCAGAGCTAGTTAGTTATCTGCCACAGTTATGAGACTGCCCAAGGACTCCCAGTGCATCCCAGAGCATCGGTCTCAGCCAGGCTTGGCCAGGAATTAGTGCTTGGGAAGAACTTATGTGGTTCAGATCTAGGAGGTCAAGAAGAGTCCAAAACAGGATTGCAGCATCAGCTCCATTTCCAGGATTATGTGGACCTTGTGGCTCTAAAACATTCCTTCCAGCTGTGAAAGGGGCAAGAAACATGTCAGAGACAGGAATGCTGGCCCCACATTGAGCTCAGAGCCACTGCAAACCACACAGAGGCTCCGACAGGGCTGCACAGTGAGAACCGGGGCTGGGCTTCCGGAGCTTGGACCCGTCCGACAGCTGCCACTGACTGGTTATCTGAATGTGGGGCAAAGGTGAGTCCCCATCCATGGGTGACTCAGTGCCCTTTGTCCCCACAACCAGGATGGCTCTACCTGCCCTGCCCATCTCTAAGATTGCTATAGGGATAAAAATGGGATTCCAGCTGGGAAGTTCTCCAAGAACATTCAAGTGTACTCCACTTCCAGAGGGGTGACTAACGTCAGACGTGAGCAGGCAGAGAGGAAAGTGCCATTTACTGAACATCCCCTACAGGCCGGTGGCTGCCCTTACAGGCTTCATGCAAATGATGAGAAGGCACACAGGGTGGAACTTTGACCCCCAGGCTGGATACTGACAGAGAACTTGGTCTGTCCCTACAAGCCGCAGATACCACTGAGTCATGTGATCTCCACCCAAACACAATTAATCACTGAGGATCTGAGTTACCTCTTCAGACTTGAGGATAGAGATCAAAGCCGGCCAGTCAATGAGACTTTGATAAGCCTTGAACCAGGCCCAGAGCCAGCACCTCGCCCTCCCTCCAGGTCCAGACAGACAGACTCAGCCAGCCGCATGTCAACCCTGAGTCTTGTCCTCTACCCTCCAGAGCCAGGCCAGCCTTCCACAGTGCTCCAGAGTCATTTAACCCTGAAGTTAACCTCTTCCCCTTTACACTGAGGCAAGGAAGCCTTTGCCTTTCCTCTGGAAAATCAGCACTGTGGATGAACTGGCAAAAAGGACCCCATCCTTTGCCCCTCCCCTCAACCCCGTCCCCTTGGCAGCCCCTCCGCCTGCTCTCCCTGGTAGATCCACAAGCTTGCAACACATTAAAATCTGCACCCCAGCACCATTTACAGAGCCTACTTGTCTTGGACCCTCCAGGTCACAAGAAAAAGATCAAAACTATGACGGTAACATTTGAACTGTCAGGGAACACCTGTATAACCACGGAGAGCTTCTCCCTCAGCGTCTGTGCTCCACCTCACTGTGGGGACTCCGGTGCTGCAGAGATGGGACTGAGAGTGAGGGGCGGAGAGTCTACGGTTTACTCCAGGGTGGCCAGGCTCTCCTAGACCCCGTGTCTACATCCAAGTCCCCGTTCCACTGGGCAGCAAGGGAGCCTCTACCCATAGCTCTGGACCCTAAGCTCCTCAGGGGCAAGGACGAGATTCACCCCCTTTTACATTCCCAGAACTTCACACGAGGCAGGTGCCCAGCATGGGTATTGGCCTTGAGGACTGACTAACGAGTCACTATATTTCATCATGTGTCACGAGAGAAACTGAGCATCTGAGAGCTCTGGGACTGGCCCAAGCTAAGCTGGTCAGTAAAGGCAGAATCTGAACTTGAACACGTCTGTCTGACTTCAAAGTTTGGGCTCGTTCCAATACACCACACATGTGTCTAAACTAAGACATCTGGGTTACAACATCATAAAAATCAAAGGTTGGCAATACTCACATTCCCAGCCTCCAGTTTCACACATGGACTCGTTCTGTCCCAGAGGCCAGGACTTGTGACCCTGACCTTGGGCACGTCTTTGCTGACAAGCGGTTCTGGGTAAGAGAATGCAGAAGGTGTCCATGCTGCTCCAAGGGCAGGAAGGATAGGCCATACTAAGGATGTTTCCAGTTACCTCCACGTTCTCTCTTCTACAGGAGCATGTAGGCTGCAGTGTGTAATATCCAAATTAGCAGATGATTTTTAAAGAAATTTTGGATTGGATTCTGGAATAGATCATAGGCATCAGATTCCCATTGGGCTACACTGAAAATTCATCATAGTTTTCCAAGAACAAACCAAATGCAAAGAACTGACTGAGCAATCCTCAGTGGCGTAATTCGGAGGGTGCACAACCTGTATGTGATCAAGGAGAGACTATGATGGACCATCTGATTAGATCACAGGTGTTAAAGGCACTGAAACCAAGGGACCGGCTGGCTGCCGGCCACAGTCAGCTCCCTGCCTGGTCCCACTTGCGGCTCCATCTCCCCAAGGCAGTCACTCTGCAAGTGACAAGTAGGCCACTGCACAAGTGGTGTGAATACGGAGGTTCCAGGGGGCTCCCCAGCTCTCTTCCGGCCTCCCCTGTTTCTTCCACCCAATGCCCAAGTAAGCAATTCCTTCCAGGAGTTTGGGTCACAGCTTGAGATGTTGCAAACTCTTTCGCTAGGGTAGCAGTCACATAGACCTCTTGAGAGAAGGCTTTTGCAAGGACTGGAGTGAGGGCTGCAGATGGATGGGACTGCATCAGGTGGTCTTCTCAGGCCTGCTAGTGACCCATGCCCCCCGGGACCAGGGCAGAGCCCTTTGCACTCTCCACTCACTCAGGGACCATTTATGGAGCACAATTGGTGGCGAGCACTGTGCTGGCCCTGGTGGCCTGGGCTGCATTTTCTGGCCCTTTGGGGACATGGGTGGCTCTCTGTAGAAGCCTGGGGGGAGACGTGTTTGTGGGGCTGAGGCGTGCTGGCAGGGTGAAGGTATTCTAGCAACCTCCCCAGCCCCCAGCCACCCCACTGGACGGGCCCAGGAATGCGGTTGGTAGGAGAGGCCTGCCCTGCAGTCTGCAGAGAGAGGCTATAGCTGCCCTGGCAGCTGTTCAAGTGTTGATCCATTTCAAAGGCCTTTTGTTAAACTTCTAACGGCCAAAAGGACAGCCTGAAGCCATGCACAGGGAAGGGCCTCGCAATGTCAGTGACCTGGAAGGCTATCAAGCTCCCCTCCAACGCAGGAGAATGGAGACAGGAGCTGGACAATCAGCGCAATAAATCAGGGGAAGGGGCCAAAGGGGCCATAGTGACCAAGAGGAGGCCCCCTCTGGCCTTTGGGGTTTATTGAAAGGCCACATGCAGGTGTACAGAGCAGGACGGCGACCTGGAGGTTTTGGAGAGATGCTACAGAGGGATGTTGCAAGTGTCTACACTAAATGTTGAGCCTCCCTTGAGCGATTTTCGAGTTCATTTTCTCCAGGTCTTGTCTACCCGCCTATCGCTTAGCTGTGGGGGCCAGACCTCTGTCTCTGGTCTTGGTTCTGCTACCACCAATTAGCTGGCGATTTCCAGGCAAGTCACCTCACCTTCTGAAACGCTATTTTCTAATTCATACAATAGATGTTGGCCTGCTTGCCATCCCCGATTCTCTCCATGAATGCCAGGGGCATCTCAGAGGATGCAAGGAAGGTTGAGAGAGGCCAAGGCTGGGAGGGGAGGTTGGGAGCTCAGAGGGGGCGCAACCCCAGCTCCAGAGGCCCCTGAGGGTTCAAGCCCTCCTCCCACCAACTGCGGGGGCCCCCACACCAGCGCAGAGTGGATCTGGGCCCTGAGGAAACGGGGACCCCTGGCCTCTGTAAAGCTTGCCCCAGAACGGTGGAAGAGAGGGGCTTTCCTTCCCTTTGAAAACCCTGCCCTTGTCCCATGTCTTTCTTTGGTTTGAATTCTAGATTGCCATCATGAAGAGGTGGGGGTCAAATCGGACCTCTGGTCTTCTTGTGCCCCCCCAAACCCCCCAAATTTCTGGGGTCTGTGATTTGGCAGAGAAGTTTGGGGGTAGCAGCCATCGCTGCCATCCTGTGAGGGGAGCGCTCCGGCCCAAATTGATGTCAGGTTCCCGGCCGGGTGGAGTGTTACCTGGAGCTTTGAAGCTCGTAATGACTCCAGACCATCTTCTCAAGTCAGCGGCTACAAATGTTAATAAAATTAAAGCCACCTGAGAGTTCAGCCCAGCGATCCTTTGAAAGTAAGTCTGTGATGGGTTATTACCCTCAATTATCTAGTTGTCCACTCTCTTAGCTTGGGGTTAAACTCTTAACTCTTCCCTTTGAAGTCATTATCCTTTTATCTATGACTGGACCAAGGAATTTCAGGACAATAATCAATGGAAACTTCATAAGAATAGAGGAGCCGAGAGGGGAAAAGGTGTGAATATCCCTTTAACTGTCGGGGAGGATGGGGGATGGGGCAGGGAAGGGACTGGGTCCCCAACTTGAAGCAGCAGAAAGGAAAGGGGGAAAACACTCCATAACAACCACCCAGTGAGCAATTTTCAGATCCTCTGGAAAATGAAGAGAAAGGGATGGTTTGGGGGTGATCAGAGAGGTGCAGGCTTCATCAAAGGGAGAGAAAGTAATGAAGCAAAAAGACACAATTAAAGAATGGGTTTAATTAGGGCTTTGATGTCTGACATGGTGCATGACACTGTTCAAGGGGGAAAGGGACCAACTATTCATGTGCCAGGAAATGGCTTGTTAAAAAGATCTGTCCCCAAAGAGGCTGGCGCAGAGAGGGGCGCTTTCATCCCAGCTTCTCCCACCAAAGAGGAAAGTCAGGCACACACAGGTCCTCATCAGCAGGAGGAAAAACATCACAACTCTCTCTTTTTGCAAAAGTCTTTCTGGGCTCCCGGAGGCGGCAGCTCTTTCAGGATCATTACACTGCCTGTCTCTCCCTGTTTAAAAAAAGAGAGAGAGAGAGAGAGGAAGAAAGAAAGAAAGAAATAGGAGGAGGTCGCTAACTAACGCTGGAAATGTGTGTTTCATTTCTCCTTTTCATTTAATCCCATTTGGGACGCTTGTCTACACAGAAAAGACGAAAACGCAGAGGGGAAGAGCCTGTTTCTGCAGTTTCCCAGTTGCGCTGGAGCAAGGAGCCGTCTCTGGTAACGAGGAGCAGCCCTGCCCGGGTTTAAATGTGACATTTCCCGCGTCTGCCCTTCCACCGAGCAGCGCACACCTCTCCTTCTGCCTGACACGCACACGCACACACACTGCCAACTGAGCATTTGAAAGCGCACATTTTGCCCTTGTTACGACTCCCCCTCTCCTCATTAAAAAAAGAAATAATAAAATAAAAACTCGCTATATTGTGTGCAACATCTGGAAAGTTCCCTCCTTCATCTGCTAGGCCCTGACAGTGTTTTCAGCCACAGAGCCGACCTCACCTCATGCAATGTGTTGTGGAGCCGGGGGTAGGAAGCCTGGACTGGGGAAGGCCTGGCAGGGGGAGGGCCAGACAAACAGGTCTGCTCTTTGGCTTTGAGATGTCAGGGCTCTCTGAACCCAGGGTCAGAGCTGACCCCCATGGCCTGGGTTCTGGGGCCCGGGCTTCATGGTGCTCCCAGTTTAAGGGAGGCAGCTGGTGGCCCCCAGCATCTGTTCAGACAGGAAGCAATGGCTGCACATTCTCGAGTTCCTGGGAATAACTTGAGTCAGGCCCTCCTGCCAGAGCTGGGAAGAAGGACGAACTGCTCTGAGACCCCAACATTTACGCTTATGATTTGACTTGAAATGAGCCTGTCTTGGGTTTTCGATTTCAAAACACCTCTGTCTTGGATTTTTATTTCTTCTTATTTATACACACACTTTAGCTAGCACTCTGGAAAAAAAAAAAAGCAGCAGGTTTTGAAAAGTAGAGTGGTTTATGTGAAAAGATCAAAATGTTTCTCATACTTTCTCCGAAGGCCTAGGGCTCTTCTCTCCCAGGGACCGAACTTTTTCTCTGAGCGAGTAATCCTTTAAAGCCTCAGCCCTCATTTCTTTTAGGTCACTCTTCCATTTCTTGGATTTAAAGAACCAGAGGGGTCACAAATGTGGGCACGCCACTCAAAATGAGCCACCGGGCTTGGGCCACTCTGCTCTGGGAGATGAAGGGGTGGACTTCAAGCCTGAGGAGTGACCTCCCAGTGGAAAGGGGCAGGTGACCCCAGGCCAGCCAATGAGAAGCTGCCGAAATTTGGGGTCACTTGAGTGACTGTAAGTGGTAGATGTCCTAGGTTGTGACGATCTCGGACGTGTTACTTGAATGCAAACACATATATTTAGATGTGAGCACAGGTGCTGCCCAGTCTGGGATGCCGCAAGGCATCTGCTCCCAATTAGAATCGATGCTAAAGTTAGCTTAACAAAAAACAAACTTCTTCAAATCAAGTGTAATTATTCTAGATACATAAAAGACGCTTTGTAATACGATTTGTGCAGACCCTGGAGGACCTTCTGCTTGAATCAGGGGGTTTATTGGCATTTTTGCCAGACCTACAACTGCTCAAACATTTATTTTTTTTATTTTTATTTGTTAAAAATTTTTTTTTAAATTTCTTTTTCTTTTTTTTTTTTAAAGATTGGCACCTGGGCTAACAACTGTTGCCAATCTTTCTTTCTTTTTTTTTCTTTTTCTGCTTTATCTCCCCAAACCCCCAGTACATAGTTGTATATCTTAGTTGCAGGTCCTTCTAGTTGTGCGATGTGGGACGCTGCCTCAACGTGGCCTGACTAGCGGTGCCATGTCTGCGCCCAGGATCCGAACCCTGGGCCGCCGCAGCGGAGCGCGAGAACTTAACCACTTGGCCACGGAGCCGGCCCCTTCTTTTTTTTTTTTTTGAGGAAGATTAGCCCTGAGCTAACATCTGCTGCTAATCCTCCTTTTTTTTTTGCCGATGAAGACTGGCCCTGAGCTAACATCCATGCCCACCTTCCTCTACTTTATATGTGGGATGCCTACCACAGGATGGCTTGCCACATGGTGCCATGTTTGCACCCGGGATTCGAACCGGTGCAGCCTGGGTCACTGGAGCAGAATGTGCAAACTTAACCGCTGCACCACCGGGCCAGCCCCTGCTCAAATATTTCAACTGTGAAGAAATGAAAGATTTAAAAAGTACTGTAAGCCTAAATTGGCCCACATTAGGAATAATCGTAATCTCTCCTCCTCACTTTGGGACTTTCCATTTTATAGCAGTTTCCTAATCTTTGCACAGTGGAAAGTAAGATGCTTGGGGATGTTTATAATAAGATGGGAAAAAAAACTTATGAAGGGCCTGAATTTTTTTAAAAGGGCTTTAAAATGCCCTAGGTTTATTATAAAATACTTTTGAAAATGTTTCTTTTAGTGTTCTCTTCCCACAAAAGGAAGGTATGATATGAGGTGTATTTTCAGCCATTGGTTTTGGGGAAGTTCATCCCTGGCTTCTGATATGTGATTCTGCTGGACAGGGCTGGGCAGCTGGGAGCGTGGGGAGAGGCTCTGGGCTGGCACAGATGCCCTGGGAGCCCAGCATGCTGACCTCAAATGCTTTGGGGGAAGTGAGGTCAGGGGTTGGCTCGATTCTCCAGCAGCCCTGATCCCTATGTCCCTTTGGAGTTTGCCAATATTTTCCCCTTACACCTCGCTTTTTTTTTTTTTTTTAAATGTGAGAAACATTTCTGCGGCAGGAGAAAATGGATGTTCATTACCAAGTGAAGCTAAACCCGAATTCACCAAGAGGCCTCTGCAAAAGAGGCTGCAGGCCACAGAGAGAAGTCTGACTTCAGGAACTGAGTAAAAGGCTTCCCTTTCATGTTGCTTTCAGAGAGGAAGGCTTCGTGTGTGATGAGAGTAGGTGTCAGGAACAGGCTCTATTAAAGGTGGCTTTGCTGGAGGCTTGAGGGGCCCAAAGGCAGGGACATTCTTTTTAACAAGCTTCCACCAGGCTCTGGCCTCAAAGCAGAAACAGGCCCCAGGTCAGCACTCAAAGGATGAATGGCTTCTCTTCCTCAGCTCCCAGTCGCCCACCGGAGAGGCGGTGGGGTGGGGGTGTGCGTGCACGCGCATGTGTGCACGCACGCACGTGGGGGAGGGGAAGGGGACACTCCAGAAGGCTTTCACTCTTTGGAAGTAAAGTATGAATTTAAGACCCCCCACAGGAAGTCACACCCACCACCCCATAACCCGGCTTTGCAGAGTCTTATCTACCAATTAGCCTGAGTCCACACCTCGCTCTGCCAGTATTGGCTGAGGACAAGTTTTCGGGACAAGTTACCCACCTGTCTATGCCTCAATTTCCTAGTCTGTAAGACGGGGAGAGAATCCCGGTCTCACAGAACTGTCGTGATTATCAGAGGCCATGTAGTGTCTCTGGCACATTGTAGCGGGAGCCCAGTATACTCATTATTATTTTTCCAGTATTTTGTGTGCATAAAACTATATAAGAAAGAATGGATTTCATTTAGACCCCAAGACCACAAGCACCTTGAGAATAGGCACTGCGTCTCCGTTGGTATCCTCAGGTCTAGCACACTGCCAGGAACACGATGGGCATCAGTACAGGGTCATGGTTGCTGTCACAGACCACTGCAGACTTGCTGTTGGTCAGGAGAAGGGGGAGGAACAAGGAGGACTACAGGAGGTTTGCCTTACAAATAATCTTATAGGGCTGTCAAAACCAGGCATTGATTAGTTTTATTGACTCAGAGTGGCAAATTTCAGGTACAAGTTGAAGTCCATCACGTGTTAAACAGGGGCACCTACTGGTAAAGCATGGAAATGCAACCCGATTCTATTAGACACTGTCAGCAATTAGCCCAAAGGGAAGAGGAAGAGGAGGAGGAAATTCAGGGTTGGGGAACCCTTGGCCCTAGAAGTAACAGAAGAGGAGACGAAGGTGAAGGAAACACTCTTAACTGAGGAAGAGTCAAAACGCTACCAAGTGCTCAGACTGCTGGCAACATGCCACACCTGGAAACTAAGCACATCCAATATGCCACAGACCCTCCTTCCCAGTGGAATCAGATCCTACAGAGTAGCTCTGCTCATCCAGCAGTTGTGACGAATCCCCCTCCATCCACCCTAGTGATCTTGTCTGGGCTCCATGGCCCATCCCAAACACATAAAATGACTGACTAGGGCATAATCTCTAATGCTGGCACAAGGACAATGGGATGGGCCAAGAGAGGGTGAAAACCTCGGCCTTGATGTGATGACTAATAGATTGAACTCACTGGAGAGGCTCCCCTGGCCTACCAGGAGATAGTAACTCTGGTTTTGCAAAAGTCAATGGGAAAATAGGATTCACTTTATAGTGCTCTTTGCTGGAACCCATCTGTCTCATGCAGTTGCCTTCATGTACCGCTCTTGGGAAGAATGGATGTGTGGATAATCTGATGAGGTTGTCCACTCACTTGTTCCTACTAACATTCATTGAGCACCTCCTGTGTGTTGGGCCCTGTGCTATGACTGCAGCCCTACTAGGGCAGAGGGAAGGGGATATTCCAGGTGATGCATCTATTATGGTGCTCACCTTGTATCAGGACCATTTGAGCAGCTCAGTCACACTTATCACTGGCTAGCCATGTGGCTTTGGCCAAGCCATTTAGATTCTATTTCTCTTAGTTTCTTCTTCTGGAAAGTGAGGGCATTTGACTTGATCATCTCCAAAGTCTCTTTCAGCAAAAATATCCTAAGCATCACGATCCACGTGAAAAAGAACAGGTAACTGCCATCACTCCGTATAAACGTGGTGTTGCTAAAGAGCGGTGATAAATTTTCTCGCTGTCTGCCACAATCATGTTCTGCCACATCATCTCCCTTCACACACAGATGTTTTTTCCCCTTTCAAAAGCTTGCTCCCTCCCTTCAGAGTGCCTCGCCACTGTTGGTGCCATCCATTTCTGGCAGGCTCCTTATTGGAACTGCCCGAGCGCAAGGCCTTGATGCCATGCCTGTCCCTCGACGCGAAGGGAAACAAGTCAGATACATGACAGCTCATCCACTCTGCTCCAAGCACCTCCTGAGGAGAAGAGGAGAGGAGGAGGAAGCCGGGCCATTTGAGGCGAAGAGTAGAGAAAGGCAGAGTTCTTTTTCTAGAACAGCTGTGTTGATGGCACAGTGGCAACCCTTCCCTGAAGTTCCAGTAGTCACTCGATTGCTTGGCTCACATCTGGGGAGTTTTGTGGGGCCAGCTGAATGGCATATGTTTCCATATCTTTTGAGAAGATTATCAGGCATGGGCCTTAGCATCTTAACATTTTTGTAATTATTATTTCTCCATTGAAATGGAAACGTCTTCCCTCCTACCCTGTTTCACTGGACTGTCGTGGGGCAGGTCTTCTGTTGTCCAAAAAAAAAAAAAAAGACAGACTGTTTGGAACAGTTTGAAATACCTTTAAAGGAACAGTCAAATCATCCATTCAACTAAATAGGAGTCAACTCCCCTAGAAATAACTTACAAGAACTTCTTTGGAGTATGACATTTTCAAAGCAAAATTCTCTTCTTTTTTCTAAATACCACAAGCAATGCATTGAGTTCAGGGAATACTGCCTGCCAAACTTCAATTTTTACATTTAACCTTTCTTCTTTTTTAACGTCTTGCAAAAACATGCTTGAAACTCTTCAAAAATCTTTTCAAGCTTGAAAGTTTGGAAAAGAGTCTTAACTGACGAAATCCTCAGTTCTTCGCTTCCCTTCATCTTCCCTTCCCCCTTCCCTGGTTAAGGAGAAAAATTATTACTGCCCTTTCGGCAAACAAGGTTATCTCTCATCAGACTGGGAAGGGCTCAGTGCTGGCTGCTGACCTCAAACGTCCACAGCACCTAAATGACTCCTAATTAACTCAGGGGTTCTTGCGTTAAAAGTGAGAACCCCCTAAGTTGTGGTTATGGTAGAAACATGACATCAAACATCCCCCACTACCCCTGCGTCAGGGCAAATAAGCATTGTATAGTCAGGTTCTGCCAAAGAAATGGAAAATACATCTATAAACTGGACTAGTGGCTAGTCAGTATGAGAACTGAACTTTTAAAAAGGTGTTGATAAAATACTTGTTAGAACAGGAAAATTGGATTAGTGGTGGTGTTCTGGGCATGACGTCCTTTGGGCCGAAAAAAAAAATAATCATCTTGTTCTATTTTTCCCGGAGCCCAGAAAAGCACTCTCAGCCCAAACATCAGCCCCCTAATCTTATTTTCTTTTTCTCTAGCATGTATTTTATTAACCCATTTTCTCATTTACCCAGTCTGAATAGCTCAGTGGGTAGCATCCTTCTTAGAAATTGAAAGGCTCCTTGGAGATGCTACGTTGGAGCAGAAATGCACACAGACTCCCAGGCCCAGTGCAGCAAAGAAAAGCCCCTTCTGTAATCCTGTCTGGTGAATCCACACATTGTATTCCGGCCTGCCAGGAGTGCTCAGGCCTTATTAAAACATGGGCCGTCAAGGAATGCAGCTGGCAACAGGCTGGCAGTGTGCAAAGTGATTAATATCTAGGTGGGGATGAAAAACAGTTGTTCCAACCCAGGGCCCAAGGCAAAGGCAGCTGCTTTCCACGTATCTGCCACCTGGCAACAGACTACTGTCCTGAAACACGGTCCTCGAGCGATGGTCTCTTGGAGTCATCAGGTGCAGCCTGCCTTGTACCTGTATCTCAGGAGATCAGCCATGAGTTTAGATACAGCCAGGTGACCTGAGTTCTCACCTTAGCTGTGCCACCATCTTGATACAATGACCTTGGACAGCCACGTTCCTTCTTGTAGCCACTTCACAGGGGGAATCCCGAGGGATCGCACTGTACAGGGAAGTTGTGAAGAATTCCAGGACAATGCCCTATTCTACACCCCTTGGAAGAAATATATAGATACACTGTCCCTATTTCAAAAGCAGAGCCTTCAGGAAGGGGATAGTGATATTCCCCCCAATTTCCCATTCTGACTCCCGGAAAAGTCTGTCCCGTGGTCTCTCTGCAAGGTTGAGATAGGGTGGAGGTGGGTGAAGGGCTGCACAGGAAATGAGCTGGCTCAATGTAATCCACAACTCTGAGTCCCTAATCTACCCCTCAGTCCATGCTAGGACCTGGGATGACACAACACGTACGACATCATTACTCATTAGGGAAACGCAAATTAAAACTACAACGGGCTAACTTACACACCCACCAGAATGACATAAATTAAAAAGACTGACAACACCATGTGTTGGTGAGTCTGTGCAGCAGTGGAAACACTCACACATTGTTGGGAGGAGTGTAAACTGGTTCAACCACTTTGGAAAATTGTTAGCAATATCTACTAAAGCTAAATATACGTTTGTCCTATGGCCCAGTAATTCTACCTCTGGTACATATTCAGGGGAAATGATTGCGTATGTCCACCAAAAGACAGGTACTATAATATTCATAGCACTTATATCCATAATAGTGCCAAACTGGAAAAAAAAAAACCCAAATATCCGTCAATAGGTGAATGGATAAATAAACTATAGGATATTTATACAATGGAATACTACACAGCAGTAAAAAGAAATTAACTATGAATACAAACAATAATGTAGCTAAAACTCACAGATGTTTTGTTGAATAAAAGAAACCAGGCACAAGAGGACACACTATATGATTCCATTCACACGAAGTATAAAACAGGCAAAATTAACTCTGGGGATAGAAGTCAGACCAGTGGTTACCTCTGGTGGTGGGCATGGACTGGCAAGGGGCACGAGGGAACCTTCTGGGGTGATGGAAATGTTTTGCATCTCAATCTAGAGGATGATTACTAGGGGAGGAGTACGTCACCCAGGTGGCGATCTGTGTGTACACTGATGTACACACACACAAAAATTAATCAAGCAGCACACCAAAAATGTGTGTTCTTTACTGCATGTAAATTATATCTCAATAAAAAAAGCTAAATGAAACAAAACAAAAACATTCCCCAAACTTATATTCTAATTTTTCCTATGTGTTGCCTTGGTCTTCTTAAACAGACTATAAATTCTTCAGCACAAAACCATGTCTTATACTAATAAATATCTATTACAAAAAAACCCAAAATGAAACAAAATAGACACATATGTGATAAAATTGCATAGAACTAAACACAAACTCACACACACACACACATGTCAATGTTCTTCACACCAAGCTGCAGAAGCAGTCAGGCTGAAAGGGAAGGAGTAGGGATTAAATGATGGTTTTGGAAACAATCTGGAAGAATGTGACATTTTTTTCTTTTCAGCACTTTATAGATGATCCTTTGTCTTCTGCCCCACCCCAGCCCGCACCCCACATGTTTCTGATGAGAAGCATTCATTTTTTTTTTTCTTAAAGATTGGCCCTAAGCTAACATCTGTTGCCAATCTTTTTTTGTTTTTTTCTTCTTCTCCCCGAAGGCCCCCAGTACATGGTTGTATATTCTAGCTGTAGGTCCTTCTAGTTCTACTGTGTGGGATGCCGCCTCAGCATGGCTTGATGAGTGGTGCTATGTCCATACCCAGGATCCAAACTGGTGAAACCCTGGGCCAGCGAGGCAGAACGTGTGAACTTAACCACTTGGCCATGGGGCTGGCCCCCAAAGAATTCATTCCTTTTTTTTTTTATTTGGTCTGTGTCTTTTTTTTTGAGGAAGATTAGCTCTGAGCTAACATTCACCACCAATCTTCCTCTTTTTGCTGAGGAAGACTGGCCCTGAGCTAACATCCATGCCCTTCTTCCTCTACTTTATACGTGGGACGCCTGCCACAGCATGGCTTGCCAAGTGGTGCATAGGTGTGCACCTGGGATCTGAACTAGTGAACCCCGGGCCGCCAAAGCAGAATGTTTGAACTTCACTGCTGCGCCACCGAGCCAGTCCCACATTCCTTCTTAATGTTGTTTCCTGGTTATGTCTTTTTTCTCTAGCGGCTTTCAGGACTTTCTCTTTATATCTGGGTTTCAATAGTCTATGATACATCTAGGTGTGGTCTCTTTGTAGTATTTATTCTGCTTGGGATTCGCTGAGCTTCTTTGATCTGTAAATTGATGGTTTTCACCAAACCGACTAAATTTTCAGCCATTATTTTTCTTCAAATATTTTTTCTTTCACATTCTCTCTCTTGTACTTATAATTACACATATGTTAGACCCCATGTTATTGCTCCAAAAATCACAGTCTTTGTTCATTTTTTGCAATATACTTTCTCTTTTCTTCAAGTTGGTTGCTTTCTCTTGATATATTTTTAAGTTTACCGACCTTTCTTTACTACCTTCAATCTGCTGTCAGGCCTGTCTAGCAAAATTTTCATTTAGGATACAATTTTCAGTTCTAGAATTTCTGATGTTTTTAAAAAGTTTCTATTTCTCATCTCAGATTCTCCATTTCTTAATTCATTATGACTATCTTTTCCTTTAAGTCCTTGAACATATTTATAAATGTTGCCTTAAAGTCATTGTTAGCTAATTCCAACATTTGAGTCACATTAGAGTCAGTTTCTTTTGATTGCTTTTTCTTTTGAATAAAATAATACTTTGTTTTCTTTTACATCCAGTTATTTTTTTTTATTGTATATTAGACACTGTGCTTTAGATGCTAAAGGGACTGGATTTTATCTTCCTTTGAAGATTACAGTGATTTTCTTTTAAGTAGGGAACTAACTTGATGGGACTCAAACTCTAAACAGTATTTCTTCTGTAGTAGCAGTGCTGAAATATTTGCTCTGTTCTTTCATCCTTCCAGCTATTGCTTTCTGTAGTTACTTGGGATCTCTCTACACATTGACAGTTCAGAGGTCAGCCAAGAATTTGAGAGAAGTTCATACACAGATTTTGAGGCTCTCCATCTATGGCTCCCTCTTTCCCTGGATTTCCCCTCAATTTCTAGCCACTCTGACAGCCCCAAGTATGTCTTCTAATACCTCAAAGAAATAAGAATGTGACTTTTGCTTGACTTCTAGTCTCCCCACGTCACGAAGACTGGAGATTGTCCTCAGGGGGAAAACTACATAAATGTGGCTTTCAGTATTGTTCCCTTCTTTCAAAGGTTGAATACCCTCCAGTTTATGCCTGATTTTGGCCACTCTCCAGTGCCCCCAAATAGCTTTTTTTTTTTAAATGATTTTGTCAAGAGTTTATCATTGTTTTCTTCCAGAGGGTTAGTTCAATACAAGCTGCTCCTCCATTACTGGAACTGAAAGTTGACACAATCTTTATGGTCTTTATCTCCAAAAGAATTTTAGAAATTGTGATGTAAAGGTAAGTCTTACGCCTTGGAACATCTGGGGTGTATGTATGTTTCTGTGTGTGTATGCCGAGGTGGTGGTGGCAAGGAGAATGGCATCTGATGAGACAGCTGGGTATACTCCTATTTGAAATTTTCCTGAGCATCTGTAAGGGCAGGGTATTGAGGTAAACACTGGGGATCCTTGAGGACAGAGACCGCATCATCTATACTTCCGAGGTACCATGCACAAAATCAAAGGTCAGCAAATGTTGACCTGAACTGAATTCCTGCTCTCAATGAGCTTACAACATGCTTTAAAAACAGCAATGACAAAAAAACCCACGTCACCCAGAAACACAGCAACCTATGGAAAATGATTCAGCGCCATTTGAAAATAGCTATGGGGTAGACTGGAGATTAAAAACTTTACATCTAGTCTTGTGTCCACCACGAACTGGCTGTGTGATATTGGGTAAGTCCCTTCCTGTAATTTGGTCTCAGCTTCCTTATCTTCAAATGGATGAGGGCCCTGCCATTTGACCCAGATCCCTTTCTGCGGTCATAAGCTCCGGCTCTGTGAAGAAGAAGAAGGTGTTTTGGTTCACAGAGAGCAAAGGGGTCCTTGCTGACACTTCTGTCTGGGGCCTTAGATTGAAGCTCAAAGCTGCAGTGTGACTTTGGTCTGAGTCACCTCCCTCTCACACAAGGTCCTGACATAAGGAAAACTCCAGGGGGTCAGCTGCTGCTCAGCCTGGGCTTGAGATCCCCTCAGAAGGGAGCCTAGTATCTTCTCTGATGCATATTCATGAGGAGAAATAGCCAATCACCGTGGCAAGAATGACGAGGGGGGTCAGTGGAATCTGTTTGACCTTTTCTAAGGTTCTAATCACTGCAGGATTCAAGGTGGAGGAGCAGCGGTGGTGGTAACAGTGACAATGAAAACAGCAGCAATTACTCACTGAGTTCCTCCTGTGCTGTACTGGGCACTTTATAAACATGATGGGTTTGAGTAAAAGTTGAACAGACATGGCAGAAATTATCTTAATCAAAACTGAGCTCCTGATTGTTCCCTTCAACCTGCACCACCTGCAGCCTCCCCATCTCATTTAAGGGCAAAGACATGCTTTAGTTGCTCAGGCCAAACACTTTAGAGCCATCTCGCATTTTCTTCCTTACACTCCACATCTACTCCATCCAGAAATCCCATCGCATCTGAGCTAATCTCCAGGGCCTGTGCTTGCTCTATACTTCCAGTGCCTATGTTAGCCCCTTATAACAATAGAGGTATAGGAATTCCCCTTGGTTTTTAATGAAAGAAAAGGCATTGTAGTTGTCCACTAATTCAATTGACCAGATGAATCCCCAAGATCATGGCTTGAGCTTCGGGAGATGTAAGTAGCTTGTCTGAGCTGGGGCGATGTGTCACCTTGGTGGGGTACTAAATCGGGGGATGGGGGGGGCTAAGGCTCGGGACAACCCTGTGCAATGCAGGAGTTTTACCTCGTTATGCAGGAGAAGGGACTAAAGTCAGTGGGACCAACTTGACTTTCAAGGTTACAGAGCTAGTAAATGCTGGCACGAGGATCCGAAGCCAACTCAGGCATCAGAGTCAGGCTACTTTCCCTTCGTCATGCTCTGCCCCGGCCAGGCGTGCTGTTGTTAAGAGAAGCAGATTCCTCAGCACCCATTGTCCCCGGTCAGGAATGGGCCAGTCCTGAGATGAACTCTGAGTGAAGGGAGTGATCAGGAAAAGTCTGGGCGCAGGATGCTGTCAATAGGCAGTGGTGGATACTTCCCCTCCCAGAGTGGAAGGGCCTGGACTCGGTGTATTCCTAAGAACATGGCACTGCGGTTGGCAGAAGGGAGAGCGCACCAAAGCAGAGAAGAAAACCAGGAAAGTAAATGGCTTCCTCCTCCTCCTCGTCACCGTTGCTTCCATCATCACTTATGGGGTCTTTGCCAGGGCCAGGCCCCGGCTCGGCATAGTACTTGCATTACTGCCTGTAATCCTACAGCTACCCTATGAGGCAGGTTTTCTGTCTCTATCAGTGAGACTCTCTGGGGAGGGATAGGGAATCTGAGGACGGTGCCTTTGTTTCTTTGCTGGCACCAAGGGCTGGCAGATGCAATCACACAGGTTCTTGTGAGAGGGGGACTTTAGGGGAAGCCCCAGCTCAGGCTGGGAGAGGCAGATGTATGGGCATGTTTGATTCATTCCCAATGCAAGGGGTAATGAGAGCAATAAAAGTGTCTGCAGGAAAGAAGGCACCACCTGGCAGCTCCAGGTTCACACTGGTTGTCAGTGAACTGGACTTTGGGTTTTATTTTGGTTTTTTTTTGTGAGGAAGACTGGCCCTGTGCCAACATCAGTGTCAGTCTTCCTCTTTTTTTTTTTTTGAGGAAGATTAGCCCTGAGCTAACTGCTGCCAATCCTCCTCTTTTTCACTGAGGAAGACTGGCCCTGAGCTAACATCCATGCCCATCTTCCTCTACTTTACATGTGGGACGCCTACCACAGCATGGCATGTGCCAAGCTGTGCCATGTCCGCACCCAGGATCTGAACCAGCAAAGCCCGGGCTGCCGAAGTGGAACGTGCACACTTAACTGCTCAGCCACTGGGCGGGCCCCAGTCTTCCTCTGTTTTATGTGGGATGCTGCCTCAGCATGGCTTGACGAGCGGTGCTAAGTCCGCGCCCGGGATCCAGGCCTGCGAACCCTGGGGTGCCGAAGCGGAGCGCACGACCTTAACCACTACGCCACTGGGCTGCCCTGGCATCTGGACTTTGAAGCAGTCCAGGCTCCCCCACCCCTCTCTCACCCACAGGCAGCCAAGTGGCCAAGCCATGCAGAGGGGACTTCTTACCTTCACAGATTTATGTTCCCAATATCGACAGCTGAGACAGATGCGCCTCTTCCACATTCACAGGAAACCTCATTCCACGGGGCAGTGGGTGTGCTTCCATCCAACAGGGAGCACTGTACAGCACCGCTGAAGCCTTTGTCTAGCGGCCGGTTTGGGAACATGTAGGGTGGAATCCCTCGTCCCAGGGAAGGTCCTTCTCCATCTTTTGTGGGGGATTCTTGGAAATCTCTATCAAGTCTGGGATTGGAAGGTCTTCTAGCAGTGGCTCTTGCCCCGGCTGCATATTAGAATAATCCAAGAGCTTTTAAAACATTTGCAGGCCTCAGCCCCAGCACTGAGCATTTTATTTTATTGGTCTAGGGTGGGAAATGGGCCTGGGTGCATCTTAAAAGCTTCTCAGATGATTCTAATGTGCAGCCTGGGTGAGGCCCCCTGTCCACTCTAGCTGGGTTAGTGGAAAGGTCTTCATCAGACAGACCTGGCTTCGAGTCCCTGTTCCACTACCAGGACTGTTTCTCCTTGGAAAATAACCTCTCAGCCTCATTTCTTCATCTGTACAGAAGAGCTGAAATAGCCAAACACTGTGGTAATATCTACCTCTCAGAGTGGTTGTGAAGATTCAGGGAGAAATGCCTGCAAAAGTGGCTTGCCCTCAGAAAATAGATTATTTCCAATTAGAATTGATCAACACGTGTTTTTAGTTCAAAGTTGGCATGTTTTCCGTTGTTCAGGAGGAAACACAGCCAGCGACGAAGGTCGGGCTCTCAAGGAAGTGTTGGCATCCCTTTTTTCAACCTACGTGCAAACTACAGAAGAGATGGGGCTCCAGGTGTATTCTGAAGTAATCCTGCCTCCTGATCACTTGTGAAGGGTCCAGAAGCTGCTGGCCCCTGAGATGTGATTTGCATATTATGCCATCTTGGAGCATTTTATTTCAAGCAAAAAATGAGAATCTATCTTGAGCAACAGGGAGACTCAATTTGGAAAACAGGAGGCTCTGCCTCTTTCCTTCTTGAGTGGCATCTTGGACTGTCCCAGGAACCAGCAACATTCCATTCATGTCCCTCAGTTGTGTTTCCATCATCTCCAAACAGAAAATCAGAGACGTCAGCAATGGAAAAGCCAAAACCTTATGCGTTTTGAGTCTTTTTGAAGGCTCAATTTTAATAATGTCCCCATGTGAGGATGTCTGGCTGGATATCAAAGATCTCTCTAGTTGCTTCACATTTTTCCCTCCCATTGCCCAAGAATAGCTACTAATCCGCATCCTAAGATTTTGTCACAGAATCTCAGAGTTACAAAGGACCTGCGAGATACAGATCAAGGGCCTGCACCACGCAATCTCTCACTCTCCCTGCTGCTTCCCTGACACCACTGCTTGAAGTCTTGCCGGATTGAGGACCCACCAGCTTCAAGGGGAAGGGAAGGTCTGCCTTGGACGGTCACTCTAATCTTGCAAATGACGGAAAAGAAATGAAATTCCAAAGAGAAAGAATTTCCTTATTCAGTTCCAGCAGTGGCTGACATTGGAAGGAAGCAACTCCCTCATGCACCCTTTTCCTACTGCCCAGAAGAGCACCTCTCTAGAGAATAGAAAGGAAACCCAGGGCCCAGGCACGGAAGGGGAATTGCTGAGAGCAGAGAGCACTGCCAGGACTCAGCTCTCGCAATTCTCCCTCATTTCTCACACTCTTGCCCAAGAGCAGACTCTTGCACATACCACTCTTTGGGACTCTGGCAAGTGTTGCTCTCCAATAAAACATCTTATCAGATGGTTTATGAAATTAAGCTTTGATGTCTTATAGCACATTTCTAAACAGACACTGTTCCCAGGGCTACCAAGGGCTAGACCTTTCAGCCTTTCTAGATCAAAAGACTCATAAAGTACTGAAAAGACTAGTAAGTGGACATTGGCCAAGCATGATCATTGTAAGAAAAGGGCTTGGCTGATATCACCACAAAGTTAAATTAACGTGTCTAATATACTATGGGGGCGAGGGAAGAACAAGCAATGAGGGAAAGAGTATGGGTTTTGAAAACAAAAACTTGGATTTTAGACCTAATTTGGCCACTTGGTAGTTGATCTTTGATCTTAGGAAAGTCACTCAATCAAATTAAACACAAGATCATAAATACTCCTTTCTGAAGTCTTTTCTTCATGAGCTGGGTTGGATGAGATTTCTTAAAATATGAGTCCAATGATATTGGACAGAAAATGGTATCTTTGTATCAGCATTTTCCATTGCTTCAAGGGCCTTGGAACTATGTTCAAAATTAGGGTTATCTCTAGAAAACAGTTATTATGGACACAATGTGCATGAACGCTCTAGAAATCCATTGAGTGGGAATTGCTGGGGGAGAGAAGAGTCCATTGCTCCCTTTCGTTAACTCTTCTGTGGAATTCTTTGATGCTTCTAAATAGACTCTTAAAGCTTTATCCTGTATTTTGATCTCAAATCAACAAGTTCATTTCCAGAAGTAATGAAACTGCTTTAGTGGTGCTGAAAATGCCTCATGTTCTTCTGTGTTTACGAGAGTAGTTCTTTGGCCTAAACTACTGCTTAATTCTGAGGCATAAGGATTCATTGCAACTGATTAGGTTTCCAATACACCATCACATTTTTTCTACTTTATAAATAAGCCTATCACATCCCCTCACAACTGAGAAACTGGCTCTACACACGCTACAAATATTTTTTGCATTCTTTGAAATTGTGTTCACAATCAAATAAGATGTCTTCCTTTTAATTAAATGCTTTATTTCCAAAACTATGGTCTTTCTTTATCCTTTCGTTGATTGAAGAATCCACACATCACATTTGCTTTTCTTAGACATAGTGAAGCATGAAGACATTTTAATACTTGATGGATTTTTTTTAAATGAAGTGTTGCAAAAAAGATCTTTTTTTCTAAGCTGCAGAGGGAATCAGATGAATCACTACCAACCTCGACCTTGAACGGGTAGATTGTATATCCAACTAATTTAGGCCATACATGTAAATATTTAGGAAATACATGTTTTTGTGGTTAGTAGTGGTCTTAAATAGGCTAAGAGAAGAACTTAAAGCAGGGATAGGTACCAAGACAAGCTGATGAATGTGAAGCGTTGTCTCTAGCAGCTGGAGGTGGCTTTCCCTTTCAAGACGGCCTAAGTGACTTCCACACTGAGACTTCTATATCTTAAACACAACACTAATTTGATAAACCTATAATCATTTTCTCTTGTCTATTTATCTGGATGGTGAATCTAAGGCATCCGGAGTTTAAGTGCCTAGCCTAAAGGCAAACTGAACCAGTGTTGGAAATTGGATTTGTCCATCAGTGGAACTATACTTGCACAATAAAATATTTAATAACTTGGCTGAAGACACAGTAGAATTATACTTTCTCTTCTCTGTGGTCAGAAGGCATAATGTAAAATTCAGCTACCCTAAGGGGCATGATCATAGATAAAACCATTATGACCAAGTAGGAATTACAGTATAAAATCTAAGTATATAAAACGGAATTATTTAGATGGCATTACAGTGAAGCTAATCTGAAATAAGACTCTACCTATTTTTGGCCCAAAGACTCCTTTCAGATGAAGATAAATGCTACTCCCAGTTTTACATACAGTTCTAGGAATAAAACTCAAGACTTCTCCATAATATTGTTGGGATCCTCTCCATTTGTTCCTGAAGTGCCTGAGCGGAAAGCACATCCTATCCAGCACTAGAGTGGTAAGTATTTGAAAATCAAGCTCCTAATTACCCGTGGCATTTCTCAGTTTGCTTTTAGCTGATGCCATCTGGCAGAAGAGTGGCATGACCTTAGGATACCAGCAGTGGAAAAACCCTGAGTCAATGTCTACAAACCTTCTCACTTCTATACTGCTGACCTCTGCAATGGACAGGCTAAATAGTGACATGCTTTAAAGTTGTGACTAGGTTCCAACTTCTGTTTTTTGTACCTGGGAGGGCCATATGCTGGTATTGAAAAAGAAATCCAGCATTAGATTAGTGGTGGCACACTTAGGCACCACAGTCATCTCTAGAAATTCCCAGTGGGGGACCCTACCCTGAGACACGGGAGAAGTCACGGTCTGGCCAGCTTGAGTTGACTGACTTCTCCCAACAGCTCAAGGGCACCGAGCAAAGTTGGGTTCCCTTCGTCACTTCTTTGGAGGGCAGGCAGCAAATTTAAAGCATTTACACCCTCCCACTTCCGAGTGGAGATTATAAGGTGACTAAATGTCCTATTCTCAATTTTTCTTAGCAGATAAAAGCCATTTTCCCCCTCCCTCCCTCTAAAATGAGACTATAATCTAAGTTTTTTTGACAGAATTATAATGTCTTGCCTTATTTTCTTTGTAAGTCCCTATTAGTAATTTTCAGTACTGGCATGAAGGAAATTTTGGCGCCAAACTATACAAAAAAATAAACAGACATTTACGGCTTCTAGACATTGTGGTAAACATTTATAGAACTTCCAAAAAAATTTAGGGTATCAAAATGCTTTTATGTAGTAAGAAAGTTTTACCTATATTTCCAGAATTTTAATGTTTAATTTCCCTTTTAAAATAGTTGTTTCATCTCTTGATGTTCAATACTAAAGTCTGTATAGTACTGTCCTTACATTGCTCCGTTCTTTTTGTTTTGCTTTGGTGAAGAGGATTGGCCCTGAGCTAACATCTGTTGCCAATCTTCCTCTTTCTGCTCGAGGAAGATTTATTCTGAGCTAACATCTGGGCCAAGCTTCCTCTATTTTGTATGTGGGATGTTGCCACAGCATGGCTTGATGAGCTGTGCGTAGGTCAGTGGCTGGGATCTGAACCCAGGAACCCTGGGCCACTGAAGCTGAGCGTGCAAACTTGATTGCTATGCCACCAGGCCAGCCCCACACTGCTCTGTTTTTAATGCAATCTTCTTTACCTCCAAAATGTATTCACAATAATTTGCCTGGTTTTCTTAACTACTGTTTGTTTTTTGGGGGGTGGAGGGGAGGCTAGGCATTAAAAAGCGTGATTTTGTGATCAAGTATACCAACTCAAGGCTAAGTTCTACCTAAATATCAAGTTCAAGTTGACTTTTGCTGTAAAAATAAAAATGCCTGAAAACCAATGATAATCTCCTATCAGTAAGGATCAGAAACAAAAATATTTGAACGTAGAGGAACATCCCTGGAGGATGCTCAATTTCATTATCATGATTTATCCCGAGGGCTAGTTTGCAAAATGGCTAACTTCATTTAAAGACTCCAAACATTTTACAAATTGGCACAAACTGTACGATGAGAGAGAAGAGGTGACCTTTCCAAACATTTCCCTAAACTTTCAGAAATAAACCCGAATACTCATTCACATGGCCGGGCCTGCAGAAGCTCCCGTGTTTTTGTAGGGTTTGTGTCCAGTGGAACCACTGCCAACCGCAAACTGTTACTAGAATCAAAGGAGGAAAGCCTGCCTCCAATCCCTAAGGAGCTCTCAGAACTGTACCGGGCTCGCCACCACTCAGCTCAGGACCCGAGATGTCTGGGAGCCACCACGCCCTTCAGTTTGGCTCCTTAAGGAATTCAGATCATCTCCTCTAATCCACTGCACCTCTGGACTTCTTCCTCAAGGGCAAACTCAACGGCTTTTCTTAGTCCTCCTAGAAGCACCCTGGGTCTGACCCTGCGACCAACCCTCTCCTTAGCCCTACCTCTCTTTTATAAACTCTTTTCTTCAGCTTCCCAAATGGTACACTCCCTCCTGGTCCCCTCCTACCTCTCTCCTCTCCTCCTGTTTCCCCCAAACCTTTCTCCTTCTTGGTGAAACCATCAGCTCTCTCAGCATCTACTCTCAGCCAGACGTTCCTGAATGACAAATCTCTGGGCCCTGACCCAGGTTTCTAGTCACCTGATGAGGCTCAGTACTTCTGAACCCAAACTCATCATTCTTTCTCCCACTCAAATCTGTGCCCCGCATCTTTTTAGCCTAGCAAACTTGGTCCACATTGGTTTCTTTCTCTTTCACAATCATCTCATTCATTCAGGTGCCACAGCAGCTACTGATTCTTTGACCTACTTTCCATTCACAGAGAGATGCTTCTCTCACTGGGGATTTGGTCCAACGTATGGGACTCCTGCACACATTTCCTAACCTTTTCTCTGTCCCCAGTCTCTTGTCTTTTCTAATACAACATAGCGGAAGGAGCAAAAATGAATGAATGACAGAGATAAGAATTCCAATTTCTGTTTTCATCACATATTAGAAATGTGACCTTGGGCAAATTTCCAAACTTCTTTTTGCTTCTGTTTCCTAAAGTATAAATACTACTTATCCCATGATTTTATTGAAGATTGTTAGAAAATAAAAATAACCTTCATATATTGAATGTTTATTGCATGTTAGACTTTTTAACGCACTTAATTTTCATAACCATGTTCTACTGTTTCCTCCATTTTCTAAGATAAAGAAACTGAGACAGAGAAACTAAGCAACTTGCCCAGTTCCAGGTCCCTCTGACTCCAAAGCCTTTAACCACACGTGTAGAGACCAGCCCAGGACTGTAGGTGGTCAGTAAATGCGGTTCCCTTTGTCTCCCGTAATCTGACTTCAACACACCTTTGAAATCTTCTCTCGTACTGCTTTCTCCTGGGATCACATTGTGATCCAGATCATCTGAACAACTTCACTGGCTATGACTCCATCTAGAATGCCCCTCCCCACACTTCTACTTAGGGAAACCCTACTCTTATTCCAATGTCCAGCTTAAAAGTCACCTCCTCCTATAAGACTTGATTTCTAAATGTTGCTACTGCCTTGGAATTCCCACAATAGTCAGCATTTCTCTTACACAAAGATCATGTTGTCTCTTGCATTATCAGGGTTTTTTTCTTTTCTATATTTCCATCTTCCCTCGTGGATCATGAGCTCTTCACAGGCCAGGAACAGGTCTTGTGCATCTCGGTATGTCTAATAGTCCCAGGCTCCGTCCTTGGGACAGACACGGCGCTCAGCAAAGGTCTGCGGGATACTTAATTTTGGAGCAAATTTATTCAACTTTTGAAGAGCTGAGCTCAATTCACTGTTTGCATGAAGTGAAAATGCTCCTCATATGTCAGACGTGATATCACAGAGAGAACAATAATTACCATGTGAGATGGAGATGGGGCCAATTAATCTTTCTCCTCTACCAATACAAAGGCAGAGAGAGTGAACATTGCATCGCTCTGGGCGAAGTACCTAATAGCAGGGGCCAGCAGTAGGCAGTCTACCTAGGTTTGCTATCTTAATGAGTCTATTCAAAAAAAATTTGACACTACAAGAAAAAAGGTATATATGTGCCTTTGAAAGTGTATGGATTTACCAATACACACAGATACACACACATTCACACACACATACACACTTCAAATAAGATTGTAGGAAGGATTTAAAAGAAAAAGAATTCCCTTAATCCACCCAATTTGTATTCCAGCAGCTTCCAAATTCACATGCCCAAATGCATAAATAAAAATACTGAAGAAAGTCAGATAACGTAAGTGGGAACTCAGTCCGAGAAAGGTTCCCTAACGTTGTAAGAAATATCACTCTAGGCAGAAAACTGCTACCAGATCCTTAACGCTGAGAAGGAGCGGGCGGAGACACGATGAGGCAATCCTGCCGAGGCTTCTTCATGCAGTAACCACTGCGCCCGGCCTGGATAAATATTTTTATTGCAAACACAGTGATATGTATTGGACCAAATTATCAGTGTTGAAAAGGATTTCACACAGACTGTGATGCTGCAGTAGCTAGGAAACACAAAAGTGTTCAGCGGAGTCTACACATAACTTGAAGAGCAACATCAGGGTTGATGTCAGGTAAGTGACAGCTGCAGTCAACTCACATGAGGCAAAACCGGGAGATGCAAACTCGCTTTTGAGACATTGCAGTCGATGTCAAGATAATTCTGCAGAAAGTGCAAGATTCTCGGGACTCTCCACCACGCGGTTAGGAAAATATTTCCTCTTCCTCAGGAAATGATGTCTTTTCTATTTTCCTTTTACCCTTAAACTGTCAGGCTCTGCTTGCTGAACAGAGCTGAATTGCAGTCAAACAACCGTTTTGATGTTTTCACGACACACACTGATCACAAGGTTGGATGGATCGTCCAGTAAGATTCAGAGAGTTAGATGGCGGAACGTAGCCCAGCTCTTATACTTGGCTCCTTGGCTCCATTTACATATTGACATCCACCCCACTCAGGGTCAGGCTAAGAACAGTGAGATATAGGAGCTGGAATAAGTGGCATAAATACAGATAACTCAGGAGTGGTGAGAAAGCTAATGGGGCAATTAGGAGGCTGATTCATTTGTTTATCTCGATGATTGTGCTCTACTAGTTGAGTAGTTTTTAAGTGTTCTGTGGTTCAGGAAATTTTCCTTCGCAGGCTCATCAAGTCCACATCCTTCCATGTGCCTGATATTTCCACGAAAGGAGGACACACCACGCTAAGCACAGGGTATGCGTTTTGGCGGACCTTTATAATAATACACTTGCTAAGATAATTACGATAAACAATGCATACCAAGCCCCAAACAGAGAAAAGCTGGAAGAAACATTCAATTGTGGTTGCTACCGTCTTTCAAAAGAATCACAGAGCAAGACATGGCCTAATTGAATACTCCTGATTCAGGGCTACAGCGCCAGTGTTTCCAACTCGCTCATTTAACCTGTGATTGTAGAAATATAATGTAGATTAACAGAATGTTTGAATAGGCAGGAACTTTTTAGCAATCACCTAGATTTGGGTTATTCTAATCAATATTTCACAGAACTCTGTATAATAAAATATGTGGACCACATAAAAACCTAAAAAATGATTCCATGAATCAAGTTATTTTAGGAGATTCTGGATTAAAGAAAGTTGGATGGTTCTTTACCAAAGGGTGTGGCAGATTAGAGACGGCCACAGATTCTTTGATATTGCTGGAGCCTATGTCCTCTCTCCTTGACTCTGGCTCTGTCTGTGACAAAACTCAGTAGAAGAGATGTTGTGCCATTTCTTGGCCCAGGCCTCATATGGCTGGTGGCTTCTGTGTCCGGTCTCTTGCTGGGTTTGCTCTTGTAGGCTCCTCACAGCCGCCATGAGAGTGAGCCATCGCAGGCTTGAGCCCACTGAGCCTCCCAAGACTGTATCCCAACCAACGTCTGATGGCACCTGTATGACACTCAAGTGAGAACAACCTAGCTGAGCCCCGTCAACACCCTCAGCACCGAGAGAGACGACAATAAATTATTGTTTAAAGTCACTGGGTTTGAGAGTGGTTAACTGTCCAGCACACAGTAGGCAATCAATAACTATTTATTAAATGAATCAATGACTAAGCAAGCGATGTCAATGTGGATCTTCAAGGGGTATAGTTGTACCCCTTTATGTGATAGATTAGAAAAGTAAGGCCCAGATAGGTGAAGAGAATTGCCCAAGGAAACAAAGGTAATTCGCAGGCTCCACCTGTGAACTAACCCCCTTTCTAGCTGAAGTAAAGGAGGGTGGACAAGATGATCTCTCTCGTGTAAACACAGTTTTAGCTAGTTAAATGTATCAGCCTTCCTACGAGGTAGCCCTCTCTTTCTGCTCCATGATCAAGTCTTTGTGTCCAACTAGCTATTTTCCATAAGACCGCTCTTAATTGGTAAACTCCCAAAGAGGATATAAGAGTACTTATTGCCTGATGTCTAGACTAAGCTCAGTTCTAAAAACAGCAGAACCTATAGCCATATCTTGGGCCTTTGGTTTTAAAACATTTGCCCGATGGAGATCCTTGCGTAAAACTGAATTGTCTAGAAGAGTGAATTTTCAACTGAACTAGATATTGGTGAGGGATCCAGATTTTAAAATTCCTTCAGCCTTAGGTTACAAACTCCATTTCTGTTCCTCCACGTGAGAGGTAAATAATATGAACTGAAGTTTGATTCAGTTCTTAAAACAATACAGTGAAGAATGTTAATATAGGTCGAAATCTGGGATATTCAATTTTACTTCCAAACACTGTTACGGCCTGTGCCACAGCTTCCTAATCAAGTCTCCAAATGCAAGACCCACTTCAAGAGTTGAAAAGAAGTTTTATCTAATTATCTTCTTTTCCTACTTTGGATTGACCAAGGCTGTATCTTTTTCTGGTGCTATCAAAGGGGCTGCCGGGACAAAAGCACATCCAATTTTAAGTAAGCTTGAGTTAGCAGACTTAAAATTGATCACGCATTTTAGTTTCAGTAACTTGCAATTTCTACACCCTTTGATAATTCACTTTAAAGAGCAAACCGTCTTTAATGACAAGGCTTAAAAGAGACGACCTTTCTGAACAAAATATGAAAGCTGAGAAGAGAGAGTTCTTTTAAGGAAACTATGAATTAAAATGACCTTGTGTTCTGAAACTTTTCTCCCACCATTTTTGATGTTTTACCTTTCCTTCTTACTCTTAGAAAGAAAGCTAAAACACCACTGCCTTCTGTGGATGGTGATACACTTCAATGAGAGAGCTGTTAATTGTTAATTCAAACTCAGTTTCCTCTTTGTGCACTTTCTCTGCAGATTTCTTTACTGAGGTTGCTCACCATCATAAGCATATGGCCGTTTCTGAGGAAATCACTGTTGATAGCGACATTACAGGATAACATTTGAATCTGAACTATTTCCCTCGAGTCACAGTCAATTCTCTTGTGCAAACTATGAGGCAGGTCCATCCATTCTGTTCCCTCTCTCTTAGTCCTTTTCCTCCATTGTGCCCCTGGATCGCTGCCCTCTGAGGAGTTGATTGTTGAGCGGGGAGGTTGCAAAATCAGGGGTCAGACCCCTTAGGTGGCTCACTGCTTGGTGATGCAGAAATCGTGGAGTCAAACAAAACCAGTATGTGTGCCCATGACTGACAGCTAATGTCCACGTTAACCCTTCTCCTGTCTGCCCCATAACTGGATAACAACACACCCCAAGAACACTGTGATCCCACAGCTTGCCTTCTGCTCAGCTTGTTCCAAATGCTTTATCAGCCACTACCTGTTGACAATTACATGCTGAAATGTAAAAAGCACAGGTGCTTGACTCAGGTGCAGCAGCCAGTAATAATAACTTGAAATGTAACTAAATTAGGTGCTTGTGATGAACAATTGATCTTCTACCAGATAAAAGAAAGGATGAAATCTTAGATGATTTTATAATAAGGGACAGTGTTTATAATTTATTTCCTCAGCACTTGCTTTTTCTCCCAGTAGCCATTTATACACGCAGTAAGGAATTTTAAATAAGCCAAGTGCAATTTTTCTTTCTCTTCCTCTATCAGAGAACATCCACAAAAACATTAGTCTCAGCCACCTATTCCTATCACATACAATCAAACCGACCTAAAGTTTCGGTACGTTTGCTCCCAGACGTATACGACATGCTTCAGAAGGGAAACAGGATCTGGGTAATGTCAAAGGTTCACCAGTGTTTGTAATTTCATAACCCTTGAAATAAGGAAAAGAAAGAATAGCAGGCAGCTTTCCAAAACACCTACTGATATTTACTCATGGAAAACAAATATTCTTGAGTGGGTGTTCCAATTCCAGCATACAATACAATTCACAAAGCATTTTTACTTCAAGCAACTAATAACCTTACTAATGAAAGCTGTGGAGCTTCAACCTGTTTTTTATGGTCTGTATAGAAGCACTTAAAATTAATCACGTAGTCTGAATCTTTCCCTTTCGAGTACTAAATCACAGTCTGAGTACCAAGTGTCCTCATTTGTTAGGTGGTTTTAACAGCCCTGCTACAATTTTGCTTTTTCCTGAATTTTCTTTAAGCTAGTGCTATAATTTGTTGTATGTGCAAGAAAAATCTTATCCTTCAAAGTACAGAGACTTATATTCCTGGAGGAGGTATCAGGGTGAACATTACCAGGTCGAGTTGTGACTGGACAGCAACGATTTAGTGTAAGAGTGCGAGGCCGCCTACTGATGGTCTGCACAAGGCGGTGTCTATGCTGATCCTGGCCCTGGATTTGGAAGTAGCTGTAAAACCTGTTATGTCCTTATCATCTCCATGTCTCAGTTACAGTACAAAAAAGGGTAATTAATCCCTGGGCAGCAAACAACAGAGATGGGCGTGGGAAAGAATTTTGAAAAAGTCTAAGTAAATGTTCTGCCCTGTCCTTTACAGTAAACCAGATGACTACAGCCCTGCCTATGGTCCAGATTTTTAGTGTCTCAAAGGGCCCATGGCACGCATCACAACACGGTCAAAAGAATATGGAGCATCCATCCAGAGCAATTCAAAATTTCCTTGGCAAACCACAGAACTGCTTATTGGCATTCAGGTGAGACTTAAACACCCATTCACGGGTGCAACACCACACTCTCTCAACAAGGAAACACGGCCAATCAAAGCTCATCCTGCCATCACTTGCCAGTGTGTTGAGTGTCCTCCCAACACACCCCTACATTTTAGGCATTTTAAGGATTGTCAAATGATATTATTATTAAAACAACAACCATAAAAAGAGAGATGAAGAAAGTAACATTAAACCATAGCTGCTGCATAAAATTCGTACACTATTCTGCCTCTGGAGTCCCAGGATCACACTGGAGACCAACATGACAAGTACTCGGACTGATGTCAGATGACCCAGTGGCTTTTACTCTAAATAAGTATGCTACTTATGGATTTGATCTTTGACACGACAAGGTATTTTTCCTCATAGTACAATTCGAGACTGTGTTTCTAGGGAAAAATACCATGTATACGTCATACTTATTTTACCAAATGAGGTGCAATAAAAAGTAGAAATAAAACTGATCAGTACAAAATAATATTTTAATAATATATGAACATGAACATGAAAACAATGTAAACATGTTAAAATTTTGATATGATACTACAAACGTGATTTTGATCATACGCGACTGGTAAAATTCTATGCTAAAGCATTAACCAGGCATATCATAAGAAATCATTTCTTTTCCCAATATAAGCAATTCTCAGTACACACTCAAATGCACACAAATATGGAAATCAGAAATAAAGGAAGGTTAAAAAAAATAACTTAGTCAGACACAAATAAAACCACCCCATTAGCATATGAATGATGTATGTTTTTATGATCTTAATTACATTTAAGCATTAAAAAGAAAGCCACTGATCTCACAGTTTACTTTACAATATCCAAATCTGCAAACCTGCTGGAAGAAGTCCACAGCGCAGCCCAGGCAGCTCAAGCCATTGCACTCTCGTGTTCCTCAGGTAAGTCTCCACGCAGTTACCTGAAAATCAAAAATCAACAAGTTATGACTTTTTCGAGGTTTAATGGGCATAGCAATTAAAAAATATGTTCTCATTCAGGAAGAGTTGGATAGAGGTTAAAAAGGATATTTCATATCAAAATTTCATCATTTACTCCTATAAAGTGTCAAATTCTATCTATACCAAGCAACAGAATCTTTGGAAAAGTGAATGATTCACAAGGTTTTTACTTTTAATTGAAGGCCAAATAAGTGGTTCAGTCTTTCACTGCAAGAAAAGGAAGTCTGTTTGACTGAATTAGAGCAGGTAAACATAATCTATGTCAGTGATGTCCCTGGGAACCTTTGCTAAAAAGGTCTCACGTATCCCCGAGCAGTACACACTGGGGGCACTGAAGTCGCAACATCACTAAGCTGGTTCTCTCTTTTGGTCTAGAGAATGTGTGCAGCAGCGCGGAACCTCCAAGGGCCACAGGGCTCTGAGGATGTGGACTACCATAGTAAGAGTCGCATCATCTCACTATCTTAAAAGGAAGACGGTGTCTCCTTAACCCTGCAACTGGGCTTCAGGACAATGTCTTGTCGTGACTCTGCAGGTGAAGCCTGGACTTGCAGGCACCCGCGGATTCTCTCATCTTGTTCTGATAGTACTGACCAAGCACTGTGATTACAGGAGGTGGGGGCCTTCTCCAAGACAGGCTGTTTACAAAAATAGTCTTTTTTTCAAAATTTATATTATGTTTAAGCATTTTAATAAAGACTAAATTCAAACCTTAAGACTCACAGGGACAAACAATACAATACAAATGTTCGAAGGCATTCTGGTCACAAGCTGTACCTTCTGCCTTGGTAAGCAGTCAGTTCTTCCTGAAGGATGGATGCTCTCTTCTGCAGAAAGTTAACCTAGAAAAGACATCTTGTATGAGAAGAGGCGAATGTGGCTTAAATGGCAATTTTGTGCAAATGTCATGGTAGGATTTTATTTAAATTCAGACAATTCCCTAGATAAACTCAGAGGATTTGTTGAAAGTCAATGTTGTATTTTTTACATTTGGTCATATCGCATCCCTACTGAAAATCCATCAGAGACCACCCAATTGAGTTCAAACTCCTTATTGCAGAGCCATTTTGATCTGGCCCTAGCCTGTATTCAAGGCTTTACCTCTCCTCGCGGCCTTCCCACCATCACCACCTCATACACCAAGTCCTTCACACGTTGCTGTCCAGCACAGGCCATTTTCTCTCTTTGGAATGCTTGGCTAATTATCACCTGTACATCCTCCACTATTTGGTTCAAGTGTGACCTCTCCTACTGAATTCTTGGACTCATCCTGCACTGCTCACTGCCTCCTGCTCCAGGCAAATGCTGTGCACTTCTCGAACTGCCTGAGGGCTGTTTTCATATCTCCCCAAACCTTAGAGCTCTTCTGGGGCAGGGATGACATTCACTCATCTCTGTGTCCCCAGTTTCTTGTACAGAACTGGGCACGTAGCTGGTATTCTCTAGCTGTTGAATGAATGAGTGAGTGAGTGGAAAGAACATTACTGCCTCCTGCAAGCCTCACTCCACCCTGGGGATCTCTGGGGTTGGAGAGACAATATTTTGTCATGGAAAGAGCCTGGGCTTTGTCTGGAGTTAGGCCAACTTGGGTTCAATTCCTGGCTTGGCCTCTACGGCTCTAGGAAGATTACTTAAGCTCTTGATGCTTCATCTGCGAAATGGGATTAATGACAGCTACTTCCCAAGGTTATGAGGATGAGTGAAATGACTAGTAGCAACTGCCTAGTGCAGAGCTCATGGCAGCCTTCACCCCACGGCCCCACTCTTGAGGGGCTGGGGGATGGAGGAAACGGAGTTGCTCAGCATATTCTCTTAAATCAGACCTTGATAACATGGTTTGATTATTTTGAAGAATAAATTTCTATACTATTAAAGATACCTATATCAGGTATAAATTCAAAAGCACCTTACACAACCAAATGAAAATGGTTTGGGGATAACTTATGCTATGGCTTAATGTAATCAAGAGTCAGTGGCGTTTGATCACTTTGGAATTGTTTATTCTTGCCTCTTTGGTCTGAACGGAAACCATGGCAACGGTTGATTCTGAAACATAGTTATGCACGAGAGTACAGCTGGCAGAATAGAAAACATGCTTGCAAGAGAGGAAAGCCGTCTTTCTAAATGGGTATATATCAAAGTGGTCCGCTTGGTTTTGCTTATTTGTAATATTACCCTGGTCTTAATGTTATCCAATTGCTCAAATGACCCACAGGACAATTGATAATTTTGACAGATGCAAGGATTACACTGATTCAACTTCCCTTCCCCCACTGTGCTTTGCAATTGGAATTCCAACAATTTTCAAAAAACACAGGCACCTGTGCTTTCAAACTAAATTTGCTTACTACATAGCCTGTGACTCCTCTGTGCAGCTGCCAATTCTGAGGCCCTAATGCAGCTGGCAGCCCTCTCTTTCTGGGTCAACATCCAGTGTTAGGAGGCTGAAGTGGCTTTTATTACAGGGAAATGATATGAATGATAACAGAAACCCCGCAGGTGGATATCAGATTTCTTTCTTTCTTTCTTTTTTCTAAAAAAAGCCTCCTCTGAAGGTGCCAGGTCCGACATGGCTGACCCTATGGAAGCTTTCCTGCAAAGTTAATGGGTAAACCACACCTCGAGGAGAGCTTTTCATGTAAATAAAGATGACTTAACCCTTTCTACGTGAACGCTCTCCTGTAGTACTCATTTTTACATACAGGAGAAAGCACAGCAAAACAACTTCTTCACCTCCAGAAGTCATAGCCAACAGTAGCATAAGGATTGATATAATGGAAACTTCGTTTTCAGATAAGAGACTTTTTACTGAGGGGAATATAAAAGGAATAGCTAAAATTTGCTCCACATTTCACCTTACACATTATGAATAGCTAATGTGAATATCATCAAACTACATCATTTGTTTTATTCCTAAATAAACTTACTGAGCATCTACTATGTGACAGGCACTGCTCTTGGCACAGACAGCAAAGAAATCTTTCCCTCAGGGCGATTTTCCAGAAAAAACTATGTTTTAACTTTCTAAGTGTATTAGAAACAGGAATATGTGAACTCTTTCTTATGTTAGAGTTAAAACACTAGTTTTTAAAAAACCAGCAATATATAAAACTAACAGTATATAAAATATATACAGCAATATATAAAACGTTTACAGGAATATATAGTGAAAACTTACATTGGAAGTTTTTTTAATAAGTATCTAAATTTAAATAAATTTTATCTCTCATATTATATTTTATGAACTATACCAAGAGCTACAAATTTCAGCAAGAAATATTTAACCTAATTGTTTGAATACTTTGTTATTATTCTGCCTTGAATTTAAAATGCATCTTATCTCTAGCAACCATATAAAACACACCAGAATAGAAATGCTTCTAACTTAACCATGTTTTTGATTTCTCTGCACATTCACCCAGTGAGGAAGCAGCAATGTGCTAAGGATGGCATTTGGGGCCTGGCACCAAGAAGAAAAGGGTGAGGCTGTATTGGAACGTGGGCTGTAAATGAATCAAAGTGACCCTAACTGAACTTCTCAATTTCAAAGGTGCTTTTAAGAAAAGCTTATTGATACAATGAGTTCTTCAACCAGTAAGAAAAAAAATTCTAAAAAACTCCCCAAACAAAAACCAATTAATCCTGGGTACTAGGTTATACTATGACGACACATTGATTTCCGGCATCAGTTCAGAATCAAACTTATTAAGATATGCATACCACCTAGACCCTTGGAAAACGCCTTGATTCTAGTAACTACCTGTGACTTCAGGGAGGAAATAGTGTCTTCAAGTTCTTGTCTTAGAGACGCTGGCATCAATCCTTTGAATTTTGTTTCATATTCCTGTCGTATGTAAGTTATCTAAAGTGAAAAAAAAAGAAAGCTTATCTTTCCTACCACAGAAATGATTGCTTTAAATTTAAGAAATCCCAGAATAATATCTATCCATCACAAAGGTAAGTTTGTCACATGTTTTTGGAAACCAAACGACAGAAATGAAATAAGAGGAAGCACAGTTACCAACTGAAAAAGGTACTCGGTCTGTCCTTGTGAGTGTGGGAGAGACAGCCCCTATACCAATACTTTCAAATTCTTGTTAACACAATTTTTAGCATCGGAAAAGTAAAATACCTATTCTGTCCTCTTCACTCATGATGTATACTCTGTGCCAACCCTGTATCCTTTTCTTGATTGGGGTGTGGATTATGATCATACTAAACTGTGATTTGAGGACAATTCATGGCATGTTGTTGGTTTGATTAAGACACTTCCCCAAAGTGGCTAGGTACCTGGGTGCTTGATATAATCCATACGATTATGAAGATACGAATGAAGGAAGATCCACACGGCTGTGTCTCCAAGTCTCCCCAACACAGGTAGACCAGAGTCAGAGTGCCCTTGTCATCATGAGCGTCTCTGATTCATGGGTTTCCCTTTCCCTCCAGAATACAATCAGGTCTGTGCTCAACTAACTGATGGTCTCTGGGCTAGTAAAAGAAAGGTTGGTGGTTCATCCCATTCATCTCTCTAAAAGCTAAAGATAGAAACAAGTGAGCAAAGTGGAAGAGAAGTCGTTGGAAGGACATGCCAGAGCAGGATGAAGAGGTGTGTGAATGTGAGCATGAATGTAAATGTCTTGATGTCTTCTCCAGCTGTTTCTTTATCTCTCTTCCTCCTAACCTGAGATGAGATGGAATTAATAAATCTGTTGCACATGCCGTGTGTGACTTAACTGAATTCTAAAGTTGAACTGCAGTGTATCCTACAAATGGCTCATTGGACACAACTGGACAAAAGGTAGCAAATTATGAAAATATGTGCAACTGAGTTCAGTTAGACAAGTCTATGAATTTACTGAGGATAATTTTAAATTAATAGCCTTAATTCCCAACTTTTCTTATACTAAACTGAATTAAGGAAGAAATGTGTTCTAACAGTCCATTTCATTACCTAATAAAATCCCATGGCAAATGTTCTAGAATACAATTTTTCAATTTTTTGCAAAGTGTTTTTTTGAGATATATTATAATCTTGTGATTTATACCTAGAGGAAAAACAGAAATAATGAATAATGATCTGTCCCACTGATGCAATATTTGATTTTCCCACCTTCTTTTCTTGGACTTGAGTCCAATAGTTACATCTGTCAGCTGACTCAAATGAAAAGCCAATGAAAGCAAAACACATGCTTTACAACTTAGATTTCAGGGCAACATTTACTGAGGGCCCACAGGCTACTATACTTACTTTTTTCCCCAATCATTCAACACTGCCTCTGAAATTTCGATCTACTACTCTCTTAAAAAGAACTCACATTTGCTCTATTTCCTGTCTCCTTGTTTGTTTAGAATGTCTGCCCACTGCCTGTACATTTTCGAGACAATTTGGCTGGGTATAAAAATACTTCAATCCCACTTTCTCTCAGAACTTTGGAGACATACCTTCAATGTCTTCTGGCGTTACACATAGCTATGGTGAAGTCTGAAACCAGGTTAATTTTTTTTCCATCGTGAATGTGACTTTCTTTCTCTGCTGGGATGCCCATATGACTGTCTTTTTCCTTGACTGATTGGGATATGTTTTGGTATTAATGACTCTACACCAATTTTCCTGAGACATTGCGTGTGTCCTTTCTATCTTTAAACTGAATTCTTAGAAGACAAATTTCATCTATTAGAAGAATTATTTGTATTCTATTATTGTTACATATGTTCATATTATATATCAATTTTTTTCTATTTGTTCTCTTCTTCAGGAACATATACTTTGCTTGTGTTGGCTCTTCTTTGACAATCTCCTATAATTAGAATTTTCTCTATTATTTTACTTTCTTCATTTTATATGATAAATATATATATTTAAAATATCTATATAAATATTATAAACATATAATATATATTATAAATATATATTAAATATATTTATCATATAAAAATATCTATTTTATTTTTCATTTCATTTTGTGTGATTTCCTCTAGTATGATCATATTTCCTTAGACATTTTCAGTCATGATTTTTCTATTTTTGTTTCTTCTAATATGGTTTCAATCTCTGTAACCTTTTGATTTTTGTCTACCATTTTTCCTAAGCTCTAAAAGATCACTTTTCAACTATCTGTTGACTTAAATAATCTTTAATCATCTCTTCTTTTGTCTTCTTCTCTATCTCCCTCCACCTCCTTCCTTCACAGAAATACATATCAATGTGTTTTGTAAATGCTGTGACATTGTGAATAACTGTTTGTTTTAAAAACTACAATTTGTCTGAACCTTCCCCATTTCTCGGGCAATTTCCCATTTGATCTCTGTTCTTTATTTGCTTTTTTCTTATATTCCTTCTTTCTCTCTCTTTTTTTTGTGGTGAGGAAGATTGGCCTTGAGCTAACATCTGTGCCAATCTTCCTCCATTTTGTATGTGGGATGCCACCACAGCATGGCTTGATGAGTGGTGTATAGGTCGACATCCAGGATCCGAATCTGTGAGCTCTGGGATGCCAAAGTGGAGCACATGAACTTAACTATCATGCCACGGGGCTGGCCCTGTCTTTCTCTCTTTCTTAATCTAGCAAGGATCTTATGATAGTTTCTTTTCTTTAAAAAAAATTTAAACCTCATTTTTGAATGGAACCAACTATTTGCTGAGTGTTGAGGATGGGGGAGTAAGCTGGAGGCAGGCCACAGCTATAATTTGGTTTTGTTGTCTTCAACACCCTTTTTTTTTTTTTTTTTTATTAATGTTATGATGGATTACAAGCTTGTGAAATTTCAGTTGTACATTTTTGTTAGTCATGTTGTGGGTACACCACTTCCCCCTCCGTACCCTCCCCCCACCCCCCCTTTTCCCTGGTAACCACCGATCAGATCTCCTTCTCAATATACTAATTTCCACCTATGAGTGGAGTCATATAGAGTTCGTCTTTCTCTGACTGACTTATTTCGCTTAACATAATGCCCTCGAGGTCCATCCACATTGTTGTGAATGGGCCAATTTCGTCTTTTTTTATGGCTGAGTAGTATTCCATTGTGTATATATACCACATCTTCTTTATCCAATCATCAGTTTCTGGGCATGTAGGCTGGTTCCACGTCTTGGCTATTGTAAATAATGCTGCGATGAACATAGGGGTGCAACGGACTCTTGAGATATCTGATATCAGGTTCTTAGGATAGATACCCAGTAATGGGATGGCTGGGTCATAGGGTATTTCTATTTTTAACTTTTTGAGAAATCTCCATACTGTTTTCCATAGTGGCTGTACCAGTTTGCATTCCCACCAACAGTGTATGAGGGTTCCTCTTTCTCCACAACCTCTCCAACATTTGTCGTTCTTGGTTTTGGATGTTTTTGCCAATCTAACGGGGGTAAGGTGATATCTTAGTGTAGTTTTGATTTGCATTTCCCTGATGATTAGCGATGATGAACATCTTTTCATGTGTCTATTGGCCATATTCATATCTTCTTTTGAGAAATGTCTGTTCATGTCCTCTGCCCATTTTTTGATCGGGTTGTTTGTTTTTTTGTTGTTAAGCAGTGTGAGTTCTTTGTATATTATGGAGATTAACCCTTTGTCGGATAAGTGGCTTGTAAATATTTTTTCCCAATTAGTGAGCTGTTTTTTTGTTTCAATTCTGTTTTCCCTTGCCTTGAAGAAGCTCTTTAGTCTGATGAAGTCCCATTTGTTTATTCTTTCTATTGTTTCCCTCAACTGAGGAGTTACAGTGTCCGAAAAGATTCTTTTGAAACTGATGTCAAAGAGTGTACTGCCTATATTCTCTTCCAAAAGACTTATTGTCTCAGGCCTAATCTTTAGGTCTTTGATCCATTTTGAGTTTATTTTGGTGTGTGGTGAAAAAGAATGGTCGATTTTCAATCTTTTGCATGTGGCTGTCCAGTTTTCCCAGCACCATTTGTTGAAGAGACTTTCTTTTCTCCATTGTAGGCCCTCTGCTCCTTTGTCGAAGATTAGCTGTCCATAGATGTGTGGTTTTATCTCTGGGCTTTCAATTCTGTTCCATTGATCTGTGGACCTGTTTTTGTACCAGTACCATGCTGTTTTGATCACTGTAGCTTTGTAGTATGTTTTGAAATCGGGGATTGTGATTCCGCCGGCTTTGTTTTTCTTGCTCAAGATTGCTTTAGCAATTCGTGGTCTTTTGTTCCCCCATATGAATTTTAGGATTGTTTGTTCAATTTCTGTGAAGAATGTTCTGGGGATTCTGATTGGGATAGCATTGAATCTGTATATTGCTTTAGGTAGTATGGACATTTTAACTATGTTTATTCTTCCAATCCATGTGCAAGGAATGTCTTTCCATCTCTTTATGTCATCGTCAATTTCTTTCAAGAAAGTCTTGTAGTTTTCATTGTATAGATCCTTCACTTCCTTGGTTAAGTTTATCCCAAGGTATTTTATTCTTTTCGTTGCGATTGTGAATGGGATAGAGTTCTTGAGTTCTTTTTCTGTTAGTTTATTGTTAGTGTATAGAAATGCTACTGATTTATGCACGTTAATTTTATACCCTACTACTTTGCTGTAGTTGTTGATTATTTCTAATAGTTTTTCTGTGGATTCTTTGGGGTTTTCTATGTATAAGATCATGTCGTCTGCAAACAACGCGAGTTTTACTTCTTCGTTACCTATTTGGATTCCTTTTATTTTTTTTTCCTGCCAAATTGCTCTGGCCAGCACCTCCAGTACTATGTTGAATAGGAGTGGTGAAAGTGGGCACCCTTGTCTTGTTCCTGTCCTCAGAGGGATGGCTTTCAGCTTTTGTCCATTGAGTATGATGTTGGCTGTGGGTCTATCATATATGGCCTTTATTATGTTGAGGTACTTTCCTTCTATACCCATTTTACTGAGGGTTTTTATCATAAATGGGTGTTGGATCTTGTCGAATGCTTTCTCTGCGTCTATTGAGATGATCATGTGGTTTTTGTTTTTCATTTTGTTGATGTAGTGTATCACGTTGATTGACTTGCGGATGTTGAACCATCCCTGTGTCCCTGGTATAAATCCCACTTGATCATGGTGTATAATCTTTTTGATGTATTGCTGTAATCGGTTTGCCAAAATTTTGTTGAGGATTTTTGCATCTATGTTCATCAGTGATATCGGCCTGTAGTTCTCCTTCTTTGTGTTGCCCTTGTCAGGTTTGGGGATCAGAGTGATGTTGGCTTCATAGAATGTGTTAGGGAGTTCTCCATCTTTCTCAATTTTCTGGAACAGTTTGAGGAGAATAGGTATTAAGTCTTCTTTGAATGTTTGGTAGAATTCTCCAGAGAAGCCGTCTGGTCCTGGACTCTTGTTTTTGGGGAGGTTTTTGATTACCATTTCTATTTCCTTACTTGTGATTGGTCTATTCAGATTCTCCATTTCTTCCTGATTCAGTTTGGGGAGATTGTAGGAGTCTAGGAATTTGTCCATTTCTTCCAAGTTGTTCAATTTGTTGGCATATAGTTTTTCATAGTATACTCTTATGATCTCTTGTATTTCATTGGTATCTGTTGTGATTTCTCCTCTGCCATTCCTGATTTTATTAATTTGCGCTTTCTCTCTTCTTTTCTTGGTGAGTCTGGCTAGGGGTTTGTCAATTTTGTTAATTCTTTCGAAGAACCAACTCTTTGTTTCATTGATCCTTTCTATTGTCTTTTTTGTTTCAATATCGTTTATTTCTGCTCTTATTTTTATTATTTCCCTCCTTCTACTGACTCTGGGCTTTGTTTGTTCTTCTTTTTCTAGTTCTGTTAGGTGTCGTTTGAGGTTGCTTACGTGAGCTTTTTCTTGTTTAGTGAGGTGAGCCTGTATTGCGATGAATTTCCCTCTTAGGACTGCTTTTGCTGCATCCCAAATGATTTGGTATGTCGTGTTCTCATTTTCATTTGTCTCCAGATAATATTTGATTTCTTCTTTAATTTCTTCAATGATCCATTGTTTGTTGAGAAGCGTGTTGTTTAGTCTCCACATTTTTGCACCTTTCTCTGCTTTTTTCTTGTAGTTGATTTCTAGTTTAATAGCGTTATGATCAGAAAAGATGCTTGATATTATTTCAACTCTCTTGTATTTATTGATGTTTGCTTTGGTTCCCAAAATATGGTCAATCCTTGAGAATGTTCCATGTGCACTTGAGAAGAATGTGTAACCTGCTGTTTTTGGATGAAGTGTTCTATATATATCTATTAAGTCCATCTGGTCTAATTTTTCATTTAATTCTATTATTTCCTTGTTGATTTTCTGTCTGGATGATCTGTCCATTGGTGTTAATGGTGTGTTGAGGTCCCCTACTATTATTGTATTGTTGTTGATGTCTTCTTTTAGTTCTATTAAGAGTTGCTTTACAAATTTTGGTGCTCCTGTGTTGGGTGCGTATATATTTATAAGTGTTATGTCTTCTTGGTGGAGAGTCCCTTTTATCATTATATACTGTCCCTCTTTATCTTTCTTTATCTGTTTTGCTTTGAAATCTACCTTGTCTGATATTAGTATAGCGACACCTGCTTTCTTTTGTTCATTATTAGCTTGGAGTATTGTTCTCCATCCCTTCACTCTGAGTCTGTGTTTGTCTTTGGGGCTGAGGTGTGTTTCCTGGAGGCAGCATATTGTTGGATCTTGTTCTTTGATCCATCCTGCCACTCTATGTCTTTTGATTGGGGAGTTCAATCCATTTACATTTAGAGTGATTATTGAGACGTGGGGGCCTACCACTACCATTTTGTGTCTTGTTTTCCGGTTTTTTTCAGTTTCCTTTGTTTCTCGTCCCATGGTTTAATCTGTTCTGATGTAGAGCTGCTACTCTCTGTTGTTGTCCTTCTACTTATCTCCTCTGCTCTTGGTTTTGTAGCCCCTTTCCTTTTTTGGATTTTTCAGGAATGAGGGTTTTCCTGAGGATTTCCTGAAGAGGAGGTTTTGTGGCAATGAACTCCCTTAATTTTTGTTTATCTGGGAAAGTTTTTATTTCTCCATCGTATTTGAAGGATATTTTCGCTGGGTAGAGAATTCTCGGCTGTAGATTTTTGTCCTTCAGATTTTTGAATATATCATTCCACTCTCTTCTAGCCTGTAAAGTTTCTGCTGAGAAATCTGCTGATAGCCTGATGGGGGTTCCTTTGTAGGTTAGTTTCTTTTGCCTGGCTGTTCTTAATATTTTCTCCTTGTCGTTGACTTTTGCTAGCTTCACTACTATATGCCGTGGAGTTGGTCTTCTTGCATTGATAAAGTTTGGAGATCTATTGGCTTCTGTCACCTGAAGATCCATCTCCCTCACCAGATTTGGGAAGTTCTCAGCCATTATTTCTTTGAATAGGTTTTCTGCCCCTTTCTCCTTCTCTTCTCCCTCTGGTATACCTATAATCCTTACGTTGCATCTCCTAATTGTGTCTGATAATTCTCGGAGAGTTTCTTCATTTCTTTTAAGTCTTGCTTCTCTCTCCTCCTCTGCCTGCAACAATTCTATATTGCCATCTTCCAAATTGCTAATTCTTTCCTCCATATTATCGGCCCTACTGTTCAGAGCATCTAGATTTTTCTTAATCTCCTCTATTGTGTTCTTCATTTCCAATATTTCTGTTTGGTTCTTCTTTATCGTATCAAACTCTTTTGTGACATAGCTCCTGAACTCGTTGAGTTGTCGGTCAGAATTCTCTCTTAACTCATTGAGAATCTTAATGATGGCTGTTTTGAAGTCATCGTCATTTAGGTTATACATCTCATTTTCTTTGGGATTGTTTTCTGTGTATTTGTTGCTTTCTTTCTGTTCTGGAGATTTAATGTATTTTTTCATATTGCTTGATGTTGTTGATTTGTGCCTCCACATGGAAATAGAGTTTAGTTGCTCCTTTCACTTGTTTCAGCTGCTGCGGTGGGAGGAGCAGCTGTTTATATTTCACCAACCAGGAATCCTGTCCGTAGTTGCTAACTGGGCCTGGGCCCCTCTTCGTAGCCACAGTGGCCCTTTGGATTCCCTCCTCTGCCGTGGGGGCCGTCACAGGGGGGCTTCAGGCTGCAGGTGCCTACTGTTGCAGCCCACCTAGATGTGCTCTCTCCTTGGGGTCTGCAACGGTGTTATGGGCTTTTCCAGCAGCCAGGGGTGGGATCACTTATATTTGTCGCTCCGTTGCTGTCGGCACCCACCAAATCTCACTTGTCCTCTATAGGTCGCAGGAGAGCTATTGGCATCTTCTACAGTCTGTGGTTAGTACACCTAGCTATGCTGCTTTTGCCCTGGGGTCTTCCAGCCTTGTGGCTGGCGGCTGGGTGCCTTCTACTGGTGCTGTGCAGAGGCTTTCCCTAAGGCTGCTGTGAGCCTGTAGGGTTTCCCCCTAGGCTACTAAGCTGGGTCTCTGGAACTCTCTCCAGCCCCAGTCCTCTCTGAGATCTCCAGCAATCCCTAGCCTCACGGGGTGGGCAACGGCAGCTGGGGGTCGCCCCGCCCTCAGGGATTCTCTCCGGGCCTCTCCCGGAGCCGTGAATGCTCAGTGTGGCCCCTCTGCTAACGGCAGACAGAGAGTTTTGTCTGCTGCTCGGGCGGAGCCCCGGCGCTTCCCCTCCGGGTCGCAGGACCGGCCTTTGAAAATTCCCCCAGCCCCGGTCCTCTCCGAGATCTCCGGCAATCCCTAGCCCCACGGGGTGGGCAACGGCAGCTGGGGGTTGCCCCGCCCTCAGGGATTCTCTCCAGGCCTCTGCCGGAGCCGTGAATGCTCAGCGTGGCCCCTCTGCTAACGGCAGGCAGAGAGTTTTGTCTGCTGCCCGGGCGGAGCTCCGGCGCTTCCCCTCCGGGTCGCAGGACCGGCCTTTGAAAATTCCCCCCGCCCCGGTTCTCTCCGAGATCTCCAGCAATCCCTAGTCCCACGGGGCGGGCAACGGCAGCTGGAAGATCTCCGTGCCCTCCGTGTCTCTCTCTGGGACCCTCCGGGCGCCCCGAGCACCAGGCTGGATCCCCCCGCCAATGGCAGGGAGAGACTCTCCCCCCGGGCTCAGGTGTGCAACTCCAAAGTTTCCCTCTGCGTTTAGGAGTAATTGCAGGGGGTTTAGGTAGGGTTCTGGTCACCTGTTTCCACTGTTGCTCCTCTGTTGTGTTCTCGCTCCTGCCCTAGACGTGCGTGGATCCTCTGGGGGCGTCCGTTGGAAGAAAGCCGCTTGCGGGTACCAGGCTGCCCGTCGGGGTCGGAGAGCCCTCACCTATTTCCACATCCTCCCGGAGGAAAGTCCATCCGCCTTCTGATGTATAGTCACGTGGGTGTCTCAGACGTCCTGAGATGCTGTCTGGATATCCTTTGTCAAGCGATAAGTGTCCAAATAATTGTAGACTCGAAGGGCGAGAGACAAAGAGGACTACTCACGGCACCATCTTGGCTCTTCTCCTCTGTCTTCAACACCCTTTGACTAAATCTATTCTTTCATTTGCTCTTGGTGCCCATCTCCTCTCAGTTTTCAAGTACTTTGGAGGTCATGGCGAAGCACTCAAGACCTTTGGTTAATGCTTACAGTTTCTCTGGACTCCCCTGCCCCCCTTCACTTTTCACATCTGAAAGTCTCTCTCTATGCGAGGCTGGGCCACAGACAGCAGACAACTGTGCGTCAGCAAGGGTGCTCTTGGATCACCACTATCCCTTCCATCACTTTTTAAGTCCAGTGCCATATTTTCCAACTTTCACTGAGGATTCAGGCATTTCTACTTCCTGTCTACTCCTTTCTTCTTTGTTTTTATGATTTCAGTGAATCTGAGTGAACTTCAAATGAGCCCTTGGAACATCTGAAATTACCTCACCTATGAGTGAGACTATCAATCAGGAAAACATTACTGAATCCTTAAACCCAAATCCTGAATTTAAAAATCATTCTACCAAGGAGAATCCTGTTCCTTTAATAAAGTCATGGAAAACTTTAACCAGTATGTTTTACTTTATTTATGAGGTTAATAATGTTACTTCTAGCAAACATTTATTGAGTATTTTCCATGTGCCAGATACAATTCTAAGTGTTTCAATAAGTGTTTAATCCTTCTGACAACCCAATGAGGTAAGCACAGAAACGCAAGCCATGATTTGAACTCAAATAGTCTGACTCTCAAGCCATATTCTTAGCCACTATGCTCTGCAGTTTCTCAAATAATCTTTCCAAATGTTGAAATGTTTTTCCCCTCAAAGAGGAACAGGATCTCACAGACCAGTTAGAGCAGTTTCACCCACTATACATTGATGCTCCCTTAGCACAACAGGGGCTGGGGCATGGGGGCGGGATGTACTCTCCTTCCAGACAGCCATCTAGTCTTCACTCTATTTTTTTTAAGGACAACAATAACAACAACGATAACAACAATTGGTTCCAATATGTTATGGTTCCCTGTACCTTCCCATTGGTTTAAAATTTTAATTTATTGAAGACATACATGTTCGATCAATTAAAAAAAAAATCTGTGCAAATACAATACACATATTGACCTAAAAGAACAGCTCCACAAATCTCTTACATAAGCACACATTTCAAAGTCCAACCAGTAAAGGATATATCTAAGTTTGTGACATGGCAAAATGAGAAAGAGGAAGGAAAAAGTTAGCTTCTATTCCGTCATACCACTTTGACTCCTGCTACTGTTTTCTCTCTCCCCACCTCTGACCCAGGATGTGTCTGAGGGGAAGTAAGGAAGGGGTAATGACATTTACCTATAGACTAATGACAGACATCAACTGCTAAATACGCCAGTCTCTCTCCTCCCTGTCTTCCCATATTTCCTCGTGGTGTTAATCGGCCTTACAACAGATCAAGAAACAAGAGGAAGTTGAGTTGATCTAAGCAAAGGGTTTGGTGGACATGCAATTCCTTTTATGAAGGGAGATCAAAACTTTTACATACAAATCTATTTTATTACTAGATTCGAATATTAAATTCATTAACATACAGTGTCTGATTATACTAGTGAATGATGTTTATTAAATGCAGAAAAATTCAAAGACTGTTCTTGCTTGAGTACTTCTGGAAAGGAATTTCCAGGACTGCTGCAGCTCATTTCCATTCCACCTCCCACTCCCACTGCCCTCAAAAAGCACGGTGTATAATTATCTGCTCTTCCACATTCCTCAACCACATCACACCAAACAGACATAAGCTTCTGCCTCTCCACAGTGGCCACTTCTCTCTCTACTTTCCTTTGTCTCCTTTCCTTTAGCAAAGGAATATTAGAAAACCCAGGACATCATGACAAACAATGATATTCTTGTAATGTAGTAAGATCCCTTTAAGCTGAGTAGAAATGGTGTATGTCTGACATGGTACCCATGTGAACAAAGATAGCTATGCTCTGGTCCATGGCAACAGACTGCCCAGCTTTCCCTCAAAGGCATAGCACTGACAATATTTCCTTTAATTTTTAAATGAAGACCCAGAACATCCATAATTGGAGTTTAGCATTACAATTAAGTAAAACTTACATCCTGTGTAATCAGACAAATACTCATTTGTATAAATGAGAGTGGATGAAGTATACAGGATATGTAGTTGACTTGAGCCAAGAGGGTCTCTGGAGGTAAAAATTCCAAATGTTGAAGAAAATGAACCTTGGAAATCTATAATTTCATTAGAAATATGGAAGGGAGAACTAAAACATATTTAGTGGTGTTTTTATTTGAAAAACACTGCATCAATTAATTATGTCAGTATGCCAAAACTATGTTAAATGTGTCAACCTCCTGTTGTACAATAAAACAAGTAAGATGAAAGTGTGTGGCTTTGTACAAACAACTTAGGGATGATGCCTCAAACACAAGACGTTTTCTTACGAGCTTCAATGCATCCAATACTGAATTCACTTTTGAAGAGGTGAGAAAAGGGGAAGCTACTTTTGAGTTGTCACTGGTAAATACTCTGGTTGTTTTTTCAAGTCTCTGCATAGTCATTTATTATTGTATTTTAAGGTAAAAGAGAAGCAGTCCAGGAAAGGGACTGTGCCTAATACTACTTTACAAAGTCCAACCAAGCATTTTTGGAGTCAGTTCAGCAGAGGAAAAAGGGAACCAAGTAAGAATTCTATCGACGTTATCTCCTAGTACCTTTCCACTCCTCTGCACTCCACTAGCACCATCCCAGATCTGACCACCTTCGTCTTGCACCTGGCCTACTGCAATATTGGCATGTTGGAATTGTTTTTCAAAACAAATTTGCTTAACCTTTAAAATCAAAATCAAAATCCTTTATGTGGCCACAAGGTCCTGCACAGTCTGGTCCCTATCCGCCTCCCACCCTCCTGTCACCCCAGCGAGTTGCCCTCACTTTCAGAAAAGCAGACACGTTAGCTTTCTGTCAGTTCATTCACCAAATGCCCGAATGCTTTTTCTCACACAGGTCTTTTCTCTGATGATTCTTTCTTGTCCTGTGGGGTTTGGGCACTGCCTCCATCTGGACCTCTGGATGTTGGAGAGTCCTGCTCTGTGGTGATATCAGGGATGTTGCAGACCCAGGTACCCAGCTCGGGGGAGCTTGTCAAGACCTAGTGATGAGGCTGTGTCTGGGGCAACAGCTTTCATCAGTTTCCTTTCAAGAACGGGGGCCCACAACAGCCCATGCTTTCAAGCTGTGACTCACCCTTTTGTCATTTACCTGGCAAGGAGCCCTTTCAGCAATTTTAGTCCCTGTCCCCCCAGGTCTTTCCTCCCAGCTGCCTCTGTGTGACTCAGGATCCCATACCTGTGGCTTCAGCTTCACTCACCACACTGGGGTTCCATTCTTTTTCTAGATCACACAGATGTTCATCTTGCTTTTGATATCAAATACATCCTTTTACTTTGCCCTGTTTACATTGTGCCAATCATTATTGAGTGTTTGGAGTGGAAGGGGTGCCTCATACCGTGACCTGACAGAACCATCTTGTACAAAAGGACAGAATGTTTTATAACCTGCCTTTTAACTTAATAAAGTGGAGGGCTTCGGAGCCCAGACTCTGGGGCAGGAACGTCTGGAGCTGAATCTGGGCTGTGCCCATAAACTGTGTGCCCTGGGAAGGCGAACTTCTCTGTGCCTCAGTTTCCTTGTCAGGAAAACGGGAATTATAATTTCTCAAAGCTGCTGTAAGGATTAGATGATTTAATACATGTAGAATTTTTACAGTAGTGGCATTTAGTAATGTTCAATAAATGTTAGTTATTACATCATATAATGGAGACTATACATATACTAAATATTTCATTATATTATCATGTATATATATATTACAAATTATATGTGTATTTCACTTAACCCATTCTCTATCATTAGACTTTTTGCTTTCTAATTATTTGCAATACTATGAATCCTTACAGCAAATTATTTGCATATATTCATGATTAATTTGAGGACTCCATTTAAACTTCTTTTTGTATTTTTTACTATCCAGTGATTGAGAAAGTACATAACAACAAAAAGCTTCTCTGAATTCAGAATCAACTTGAAATGAATTTGTATTTCATAATTAAAATAATCGACATACATTTGAAAAACAGCAGTACTTGTTCATTTATTTATTTATTTTGTGAGGAAGACTGTCGCTGAGCTAACACCTGTGCAAATCTTCCTCTACTTTATGTGGGATGCTGCCACAGTGTGGTTTGATGAGCAGTGCTAGGTCCGTGTCTGGGATCCAAACCTGCGAACCCCAGGCCGCTGAAGCGGAGCACGTGAACTTAACTTCTATGCCACCGGATTGGCTGCAGTAGTACCTGTTTTGAGCCATATTATTTATTCAGGCTACCAACAACGATTGGTGTACATGTGGATTTTCACAGACCCTTGCCTATAGCTCTGGCCCACAGGTGAGGAATCAGCGCTCCAGGCTGAACGATTTAAGGGAAGAATCTTGGCTCAAACCTCTTTCCATCCAGCCTGGATTTTTACCAGTTAGGAATAGACAGGAGGGTTAAGGGAAATTATCAGATGCTTTGACTCATTATGGATTAGTTTATTCAGAACCTGCCCTTCCAGCACCTGGCTTAGCTGAATGCCATAAAGCAAACTGAGTTTGATTGGTGGGTAGATTGTAGGGGGTAGGAAATGGGAAGAAAGAAGAGGTAACTTTGGAGCACAATATACAGTCTGAGTGAGGGTGAACACGGGTGGGCACTGCAGTAGGGGGTTTGGGGCAAGTAGAGAGCATCAAAAAGACCTTGGGCTTGTGAAGGGCAGTGGAGGGCAGGTAAGGGGTGGGCAGGAGAGGGGCATGGGGAGGGCCGGGACTGTGGGGATCAGATGTAATGCAAACAGACACGTGGAGGATGTTTCTGAACGATGGGCCTTTGTGCAGCAAAACGGTTTTGCATGGGCTTTTTAGAGTGAGTATATAAAACCTGTAAGTTTGATACTGAATTCCAATATGGTTTGAAGAATAAGAATGAAAGAAATAGTAGCAAAAGATGACGTAAAAGATGCTCTCGTGAAGCCAAGAAAAAAAGCACTGCCTTCTAAGAAATTTCATTTTTATTGGGGTTAAGGTATTATGCGTTGCCACAGCAACTGTCAAGAGAGATCCATTTTAAGAAGGGTGCTCTGCAGCACAGCTTGTGTACTTTGAATCTAAAATATAAAGTGAAAATAACCATAATTTTCTTAACAACCTTTAAAATATTAATTTTCCCTTCTTTCTTCCATATGGTTTTATCTTATGGTTCTTTATTCCAACTGGTGTTCTTCAGACTGAGGCTGGGGCTCACAGGTGTCCTCTGTTCCCCGTTCACAGGGACCAGCTCCCACCCGGAGGGAGTGAAGCCTGCTGCTTAATGGGCCTGGACCTCCCGGGGGAGCGGGTGGCTGATGAATGAAGTGGCTGCCGACCCCTGGAGTGGGAGGGTAGCATGAACTAGTTTCTGGGAAGGGTTATAGTTTTAGGAGGAAGGAACAGTTTTCTGGAACTGCAGAGAAAACGGTAGCCTGAGAATGAAAAGGATGGTTTGAACCTAGCACTGTAATTAGAGTTAGATGCTCTAAATCCAGGTCTGGGTAGCTGAAAAGATTCCTGACACCAAAAAGAAATGTGGGTCTGGTAAGCCTACTCAGAAAGATTAGCACACACAGAAAAGCTGGAAATGGGTTAAGACAGTCAAAGGCCAGAAAATTACCAATAAACTGCTCACATCTGTCATGAATAAAGGACTTAAATATCTAATAGGAAGACTGAGGTTGTGACATGAAATAAACATGTGTGAATAATAACATTTTGGATGATATTTTGTATATAAGCTGTACGCCTTACCTCCTGATGGAGATGAAAAAATGAAACCATATTATAAATCTCCTATAAACAAATGTGGCCTTCAGAGGAACTCGTTTAGAATTTCACGAGCTATATGTAGTGATTGTGAATTTTGCCCACCAGCAATCATTCAAGAATCTTCTGGTAACTGGAATCCACCCCTCCCCCATATCCTCCCACCCAAGGTCACAGGGTTGGAGTATGTGACGGGGTCTAGCCAATCATCACGTCACATTTCCTCTGTGCTGTGACTGACTGGGGCTTGGGTACATGATCCAAGTCCAAGTAACCAAAGTCACCAAGAGTCGTGGGACGCAGACTCTCACCCACCGGACTTCACCTGGGGGTGTCATTCTGGGGTTGTGACAACCATCTTGCTACACAGAGCAAGAGCCTGACTGAGAGTGGAGCCAATCCAGAGGAAGAACAGCTGAGAATTGGAGAGAGAGAAACAGGGCCCTTTATCAAGCTTTACCTGAAGTTAGCCCTGTCCTTAGATGTTTTTTCTTAACTTTTTATTGAGATTATGATAGTCTACAACCTTGTGAAATTTCAGTTGTACATTATTGTTTGTCAGTCGTGTTGCAGGTGCACCACATCATCCTTTGTGTCCACCCCCCACCCTGCCTTTCCCCTGGTAGCCACTAATCTGTTCTCTTTGTCTACATGTTTAGCTTCCGCATGTGAGTGGAGTCATACAGAGATTGTCTTTCTCTGTCTGGCTTATTTCACTTAACATAATACCCTCAAGGTCCATCCATGTTGTTGTGAATGGGACAATTTTATCCTTTTTTATGGCTGAGTAGTATTCCATTGTATATATATATACCATATCTTCTTTATCCAATCATCAGTTGATGTGCACTTAGGTTGTTTCCACGTCTTGGCTATTGTGAATAATGCTGCAATGAACATAGGGGTGCATGGGATTTTTGGAATTCCTGATTTCAGGTTCTTAGGATAGATACCCAGTAGTGGGATGGATGGGTCATAAGGTATTCCTATTTTTAATTTTTTGAGAAATCTCCATATTGTTTTCCATAGTGGCTGCACCAGTTTGCATTCCCACCAACAGTATATGAGGGTTCCTTTTTCTCTACAATCTCTCCAGCATTTGCTACTTTTTGTTTTGGTTATTTTTGTCATTCTAATGGGTGTAAGGTGATATCTTAGTGTAGTTTTGATTTGCATTTCCCTGATGATCAGTGATGATGAACATCTTTTCATGTGCCTATTGGCCATCCATACATCTTCTTTGCAGAAATGTCTGTTCACGTCTCCTGCCCCATTTTATTTTTTTTTAAAGATTGGCACCTGAGCTAACAACTGTTGCCAATCTTCTTTTTTTTTTTTTTCTGCTTTATCCTCCCCACACTCCCGTACATAGTTGTATATCTTAGTTGAAGGTCATTCTAGTTGTGGGATGTGGGATGCTGCCTCAACGTGGCCTGATGAGCAGTGCCATGTTCGCGCCCAGGATCCGAACCCTGGGCCACCGCAGCAGAGCGTGCGAACTTAACCACTCGGCCACGGAGCCAGTCCCATCCTGCCCAATTTTTGACCAGGCTGTCTGATTTTTTGTTGTTGAGTTACATGAGTTCTTTATATATTGTGGATATGAACCCTTTGTCGGATATATGATTTGCAAATATTTTTTCCCAATTAGTGGGTTGTTTTTCTGTTTCAATCCTGTCTTCCCTTGCCTTGAAGAAGCTCTTTAGTCTGATGAAGTCCCATTTGTTTATTCTTTCTATTGTTTCCCTTGTCTGAGAAGACATGGTGTCTGAAAAGATCCTTTTAATATTGATGTCAAACAGTGTACTGCCTATATTTTCTTCTAGAAGCCTTATGGTTTCAGGTCTTACCTTTAGGTCTTTGATCCATTTTGAGTTTATTTTGGTGAATGGTGAAAAAGAATGGTCAATTTTCATTCTTTTACATGTGGCTGTCCAGTTTTCCCAGCACCATTTGTTGAAGAGACTTTCTTTTCTCCATTGTATGCCCTCAGCTCCTTTGTCAAAGATTAGCTATCCACAGATGTGTGGTTTTATTTCTGGCCTTTCAATTGTTCCATTGATCTGTGCGCCTGTTTTTGTACCAGTAGCATGCTGTTTTCATTACTGTAGCTTTGTAGTATGTTTTGAAGTCAGGGATTGTGATGCCTCCAGCTTTGTTTTTCTTACTCAGGATTGCTTTAGCAATTCGGGGTCTTTTGTTGCCCCATACGAATTTTAGGGTTCTTTGTTCTATTTCTGTAAAGAATGTCATTGGGATTCTGATTGGGATTGCATTGAATCTGTAGATTACTTTAGGTAGTATGGACATTTTAACTATGTTTATTCTTCCAATCCATGTGCATGGAATGTCTTTCCATCTCTTTATGTAGTCATCAGTTTCTTTCAGGAAAGTCTTGTAGTTTTCATTGTATACATCTTTCACTTCCTTAGTTAAATTCACCCCAAGGTATTTTACTCTTTTTGTTGCAATTGTGAATGGTATTGTGTTCTTGAGTTCTTTTTCTGTTAGTTCGTTATTAGAGTATAGAAATGCTACTGATTTATGTAAGTTGACTGTATACCCTGCAACTTTGCTGTAGTGGTTGATTATTTCTCATAGTTTTCCAATGGATTCTGTCCTTAGATTTTTCAGTTTGGGTCGGATTTTCTGTCATTTGCAACCAAAATAGTCCTAAGTGAAACAATGTAGAATACGTAAAATATTAACTTGCATTTATGTGTTGCACCCATTAGACCAGGGGTCAGCAAATTTTAGCCTGCAGACCAAATCTGGCCCACTGCCTGTTTTAGTAAATAAAGTTTTATCAGAACATAGCCATGCTCATTTGTTTCATATTATCTATGGCTCCTTTTACATGACAATGGCAGATCTGAGTGGTCTTGACCCAGACCCTATGACCTGCAAAGCCTAAAACATTTGCTATGTACGTAGCCCTTTACAGAAAGTTGGCTGACCCCACACTAGACCATGAGCTTCGCAAGGTAGGCACGGTGTTCGTTCTGCTGATACTGCAGCCCCAGCATTTAGCTCGGTTCCTGGCATATGGTTAGCAACTCAATAAATATTTGCTGAGTGAATGAATGAATCGAAAACTCAGAGCACACAACTGTTGGTGCTAAGTCAGTCTTTGTCTTAAGATGACAGGATCTTAAGAATGTCTAGAGTAAACTAATCACAAAACCTTTCCCTAAATACAAAAAGCAGCTTCTGTCATCACCGTATTGCAGTTCTTAATCAGCACGGTGGCTATTAATAAGTAGGCCGGCTTCAAAGCTGAGAAAATCGGAGGCAAATACCAGGGCCTACAGGGCTGCTGAGATCAAAAGTGATCTTAGAGATTTACCTTGAAGGAGGGAGCTTGTGGCAGCCCTGCTCTGTTCCCGCCCCTTCGTTCCTCCCCTTTACTCACTATCAGACTCTTTATAGGGTTGTGACGGTAAATGACTCATGCCTCTCTTTTTTTTGGAAATTAAACCCCAGCTCCTTTCTCACTAGAATATAAGCTTTTAGTTTCTACTTCTACTTTTTCTTCCTAATAATATGATTCCTAATATTTTTCTTTATATACACTACAAACACTCCCTTCCTTCAAAGAAAGGCTGGGATAGGACTTAAAGGATTATCATCTGTGCAGCAGGATTATGATAGAGGCAGGGAATGAGAAAGGCTGAATGGGGAGTCTGGGGTGGTACATATTGAAGAACATGGTCACGAGGTGGGCCACGTTTGTTTGAGTTAGAGGACTTTGCTTTGTAAGATGCAACTCTGAGAGGGTTTGGAGAAAACCTCTGGGGGAGGGACACAGTGATTTTCATCTTTGTTTACAGTGCCTGGCCTGCCTTTCAGAGAGAGAGTGGATCAGCCTTTTTTGGTTGGGGCTAGACTTCCTGAAAGGGTAGTTTTGGTCAACAGAGGACCAAAATCCCAACTGGAGGGGGAAAAAAAAGACCCCTGAGACTTTTAACTGACTTGTTAATAAAGACCCAAGAAGATTTACAGAGTGACAGTGATATTCAGTGAGGCTGACAGTGGGTTTTGGGGTCTGTTTGACATTTACTCTTTGTACACTGAAGTAAGATTGGAACACTTGGCACAGATTAAATGCTCAATGAATAGTGTCTGAATGAGGTAGTGACTGAATAAATCTATGGTTGAGTAGGTAGGTGGGACCTTGAAATGATGGAGGTCGACAAATTTAGATTTAATGTAGTAGAAAATAGAGAAAGTAAAGAGAAACTAACATTTATGATCACCTGATGCATGCCAGGCACTGTATTAAGTAACTGATATATACCCTTCCAAATACTGTGAAGATTCTGTTCAATCCTTAGACGGGATTTGGGAGACAGCATCACACCCATTTCATAGACGAGGATACAGGCGCACCGTGAGTGACCGCTGGAACCAGGACTGAAACTTGACACCTAACCCTGCACCGCGGCCACTTATTACGGGGAGGCAGAGGGCGAGGACTAACGTGGAAGCACTGAAAGCACTCTCAGGAGAGGAGACAGCCTGGGGTTCAGGGGACAGCGCAAGTGGCTAGGCTGATCTAGGAGAGCGAGGAGCTCTTGCTCTAAGGCTATGGCTGTGGGAAGGTCGTATAACAGAAGCTGACAGCTAACTGGCTTGTAAAAAATAAAAGCCAGAGATGAGTTAAAGGAGAATGTATGCCTTCAGCGATGTGCCTAGCAGAAAAGTGACGTTACCGTAGAGATGGCAGTAGGTACACGGAGCTGGTCCATGTGTGGGTGGGAGAAAAGGTATGATTTTGGTTTGCATTTACTTAGTTTGAGGAGTCAGGAAGGCATTCATGAGGAAACAGAGGAGTGGAGCTGATGAGAAAACCAGGGCTGGGTATCTGAGAATCACATACCAGAGCAGGAAGCTGAAGCCTTGGGAATGGAAGGGCTCTCTGAAGGGGGAAGCAGGGACTAGGAGTTTCCCAGCAGCAGAACTCACCCATGAGGGGCTCCAACACTTAGGATGCAGGAAAAGAACCAGAGACAGGCCAGGAATGGCCAGAGAGGTGGGATGAAAGTCAAGAGAGTGGGGAGCACGGCCTTGGGTTCACAGAGAAGGGGAGCAGTTGGGTGTCAGACGCTGTGGAGACGCCAAGGAAGACGAGACCATCTCTACCATTTGCCTTACATGTCGTCACCACAGACGAAATAGAGCCATCTACACAGCTATCAGCCATGAGACTTTGGTGAGTGGCAATGCTACAAATAAAGAGAGTTTAAGATGGAACTAGTTTGTTGATAAATATGTTCTTATTTTAAAGCAAAAATTACAACAGAAGTGTCCACATCTAACCTTCAGTTAAACATCATTCAAATACCTGATTTTGTCAAAGATTTCTGACCTGGTTTGAAGGCATTTTTCAAAAGAGGCAAGCTATGACTGCTCTTTCTTTTCTGCATATTTAAACTCTTGACAATTATAAATAAGTTAAATCTCTCCCTCAAAGTACCAATTATCTCCTTAGGTTTGAGAAGGCATTTCTTGCCAGATATGGCATTCTATACAAAACACAAAATAGGCACACAAAGGCGGCCATTGTCCTCCGGCTGCACCCGGATTCACTTAGGCAGCTCCAATCAACACTAATGAGGATTTGGTGCACGAATCCCCGTACCTCCCAACTAATGGGAACAGAGACCCCACAACCTCAGAGCAGAACATTTCAAAACACTATTGTAAACAGTCACTGACTAAATTCGTGAGTTGTTCACCTTTACACAGCAGAGAGAAAAGGAATTGTCATTCAATTAAAAGTTAGGGAATGTGAAGTTATCAAAAGACTTCATTTAGTGTCTGAATGACAACGGTCAGGATCTCTATCCAGCCAATGTTTACGGGTGATTACTTTGCACAGCTCTGTGTGGAGAAGCAAAGTGAGTGTGAAATGTTTTTTGTCTTCAGAAGCTTATACTTTTTACATATATGTGTAAAAAGGAGCTACATAAACACATAATTGAAGTGTAACAGGCCAAGGAAGGGAATAGGAGAGACTGATTACTTCTAAGTGGGAAAGTGGAAGTCTTTACAGAGGTGGTGAGATTCAATTTGGATGTTGCAGAATGAGTAGGAACTTTCTAGATGGATGAGACAGAAAAGAAATCGCTGGCTGAGGGAAGAGCAGGAAGCATACAGGCGAATGAGTGTGGCACGCTTAGGGACTAGCGAGTGGTCAGGTGTGCAGGGAGGTCGTGTGGTGGGCAGGGCATGAGTGAGACCGGCGGAGACTGTGCTGTTAGGACTTTGAAGGCCATGCTTTATTCTGAAGGCAATGGGAAAACTCAAGGTTTCTGACTGGAGACTAACACATGCTGACTTCTATTACAGCGAAAGAAACCTATTGTAGCTGTCCTGCTTCGAGTTTTTCTTCTTCAACTGATTCTCTACACTGTTGCCCACTTCTCCAAAACACAGATCTGATTATCTTGCCCCCCACACCCCATCACTGAATTTAGTTAGTGACTGTTTACAACAGTGTTTTGAAACGTTCTGCTCTGAGGCTGTGGGGCCTCTGTTCCCATTAGTTGGGAGGTAAGGGGATTTGTGCACAAAATCACTTTGACAATTTTTTTTTAAACCTCTAGACTAAAGACAATTTACTTGGCACACATCATGTAAGAACTTTCTTGCCTGATCTTAGCCTAACTTTCCAGGAAACCCTGTATTCTAGTAATGACTTGCATTTCCCCCCAAAAATCCTATGCCATTTTGTGCCTCATGCCTTTGCACATCCTGTTCTGTGCCCTTTTTTGGCCCTTCCCTCCTCCTGACTGGCTGAAGCACTACATCCTGTTCTCACGGAGTACCTTCTCCAGGACACCTTTCCTCAGCCTTCCAGCCAAGGTCGCCATTCCCTCCTCCAAGAGGCCTCGAAATCTTGCGCATCAACAGGTATTACTGATGTGATGATGATTATCACCATCGACAACTGACACTTACTGTTTTCTCTGTATGAGGCACCATACTGCACTCTTCTGCATATATTGTATTTCATTCGCTCTTCCTACCAATTCCATGTGGTACTCTTATGGCTATTTACATATGCAGAAATGGGCCTAGAGAGGTTCCTGTCTTATCCACAGTCACACAGCTAATTAGGAGCTGAGTTAGGACCCATATCTAGGGCTTCCTCACCCCAAGGCCTCTGCTTTTACTTCATTTATCACATAATATTATAATTATTGATTTACATACTGCTTTCCCTATCAGACTGTGGGTTCCCTGTGGGTAGGTCTATGCTTTCCTGGAGATCAATGCTATTTAAAAAGTAAGCAAGATTACACTCTTATTTATTTGAAGTTTGAAAACATTATATGGATTGTTTTTGCCAACCTCTTGTGTAGGCTGGAGTTTGCATGAAGCAGAACGTATCAGACCACACGACTCTGGGCTCACTCACCAGAGCTACACCTGCTCTCGGTGAGATGCAGAAATGGGGCCAGGGAGCCGTTCTCTTCCTTTTAGGAGAGACTGGGGTTTCTGTTTTTACAAATCAGATAAACTGGTAATAAATATTAACTTGGCTTGCTCCGTGTGGACATATGTGAAAGTAAAATTTCTGTTAGAAATGGTTACATTAAAGTATCTTTAAAAAACTTAAGTATGTTGTTTCTGACTTAGACAAAACCAACCACCCTAAGACACTGTGTGGAGAGCACAGTTGTGTGCGATTGAGCAAGAGGCTTCCTCTTCTAATCTTGTTTTCATTATTATTTTCGTGCTCTTCCAGGAATGTCGCGGTGCATTCTTTATAAAACTGTTGCCCAGATCTTTTTTAAAACACATCAAACCAACAAAGGTCAAATAAAGAGCAGGGAGATTTTGTTCTTCCAGTTGAAGACATTTCTTTAATATTAAAAATGTACTGAAATCTAGAAACATATTCTGATGATGTCTGAAAAGAATTCATGACAGAGAGTAAAAAGACAAAGAAAAAAAGCTCTCCGCAGTCACTGGTGGCTGAGGGCTGTGGGATCCTTATCAGCACAGCTTTTTTCTTTACTTCAATGACAGAGAAAATTCACTATTTAGAATCAGAAAAAAATGTCCTAAACATCCTGTACTGGTATTACAACTAATGTCATTCTCTGTGTTTATTGGCCCACAAGGCAAAATACCTTATGGTGAAAATTTCAACTACTTCATTTATAAATGAAAACAAACAGAAAGGTGTCTTTTCTTATTCAGATAGAATTCTAGAGGGTTTGTGTTTGCTTTATTTCCAACCACTGGAGGCTGCTATCAGAAGGATCTCTCCACGCAGCTCGAGAGCCCGAGTGGGTGACTCAGAACTCCACAGCAATTTCATTCCCTCTCTTTATCTTCCACATATATTTAAAACCGATGCTGGCAGCAGAAAGTCTAAGATTTCTGGGATAAGTGTAATTTTGCATTATGCTAACATTTTTTCCAGCTTTGAGAAAATTAATCTTGCTTCCTCCTGGCCTGAGGAAGATTTTAAATACTCAGATAGGTGAGTCCAAGTTCCTGGACTAAATAAAAGTGGCTTATGTGACCTCTGTCATGTCCAGTGATCTTGGAAATATAAGGGCTGTTATATTGTGAGCTTCCGTTAATATATTTTAAATGTCCCTTAAGGCAAAGTAAATGTTTGATGGAATGGGAACTTTCAGAGGATTCGTCTGAAATTTTAATTTAATCTACCCATGGTGTAGCTGAATTGCATTTCTGGATCACAGGTGGTAACTATAAGAAGTCTGGGAGAAAGCAGGGTGGCCAGTGTGGCTGTCTAAGGATTCGGTGCAAGGTATCAAAGGTGGCTAGTCTTAGGCATAGAGGCCTTTAAACTACTATCTTAGGATTTCTGGAGCAATTTTTCCTTCTTAGTTTGAACTATTCCAGGCCGATGAGACAGCAGGGCCTAGTGGGTGGTGGGGTGGGAAACTGCTAGGATTGGTGGAGCTGCCTCAAGGAAGCCCAGCCCACAGCACGCACAGAACTGGACACACGCATTTTGTACGAGCACGTCCCCCTTTACCTCTCCTAGTCCAAGCTGAAGCCCTGATAGTTCACCAGCACGGGTCTATGCATTGTGGGGAACCCAAAGGAGGCATTGAACCCAGTCTTCAAGGGGTTTACAGGGTTCTTGGGAAGCAAAATTAGCCCACAACTATTACAAATCCAGCTACGGGGAAAGTGAGTATAATTGAAATTTGGGGGAAGAAAAGAATCTTTGTGGCATGGCATTGTTTGGGAAGGTCTGAGGGAGAAAGTGAGTGCTGAGCTGTGCTCCCAAAGGTTAACAGCAGTTCGATGGGCAGAAATTTGTTGAAAGGAAATTCCAGGCGAAGGAAAAAAAGCATGAGCCAGGGCCAAAATGAGTGTGGACGGTATGGAAGCTGACAGCCTAACTCAGCAGAGTGCCTGAGTGGAGATGCCGGGGACTGCTTAGAAATACTACTGGACAGTCAATTAACCTGGACTACAGAGAACCTGAGAAATGTGGCAGAGAAGTCCAATAAGTGAGTGGAAGCCCGCTATTTTGTCAAGCAGGGGAAACCATGATGACGTGATATTTAAGTCAGATTACTCAGAGACGAGAGGCAGGCAGACCAGCTGGGAAGAGGCTATTTCATCAAAACATGATGAGACCAGGATTCAAACAAAGATGACAGTGGGGATGGAGAAGATGAATAGAACTCAAGTGACATTTTGGAGGTAGAAATAACACGACTTGATGATGAAATGGTTATAAAGTGTGACTGACGGAGACGGCAGAGTCCAGGACAACGTCAAGGTTTCTAGCATAGCTTCCTCTCAATCCTGTTAAGACTGTCAGGGCTCAGTGTCCTCAGAGGTGAACTATCCTGATACTCTGGCCTCTTGGTTCCCAGCCGTCTCAGTCAGCTTGGGCTGCTCTAACAAACACCGTAGGCTGGGGGGCTTAAACAACACACGTTTATTTCTCGCGGTTCTGGAGGCTGGAGGTGCAAGACCAGCGTGCCAGCAGGGTCAGCTTCTGTGAGGACTCTCTTCCTGACTTGCAGATCACCACCCTATTGCTGTGTCCTCACGTGGTGGAGAGAGAACAAGATCTCTGTCACGTCTCTTCTTATAAGGGCACTAATCCCATCATGAGGGCCCCACCCCCTGACCTCATTACCTCCCAAAGGCCCCATCTCCAAACACCACCACACTAGGGCTTAGGGCTTTGACGCATGAATTTTGGGAGCACGCAAACATTCAGCCCATAACACCACCTCAATTTTGATGACTTCCACTTCCACACTATCCAATTTTTCCACCCCCACGCTGCTTGTGCCACTTGGCTTTCTTTTCACTTGTAAACCTAGCCCTCCCAAGCTGCTGAGACGATGCAGGTAAGGACAGGAGTATTATTAGGAGCCTAGGACCAACAGCTGGAGGCAGCTGGAGTTCTCTTACTGTTGCAGACCCAGCATCTAGTGGCCTCAGGACCTAGGCAATGGTTTGTTTCATTAAACCAGTTCATATGCATAAGCTGCCTTCTCCCCCTGCCTAATGCCCCAGGTCCCTGCTAAAATTAGAGTTCAGGGCCAATGAAACAGGAGCCCAGGACTTTTGCAAGAGCTGTTGGTGAAAGGGAACTTTCTCTTTTCTGCTGATGTGAGCCTGGAAACACAGGCCCAGGAGTTGCTAGCAGTCATCTTGCAACCACGAGGGGGATAACTTGCAGAGAACAGAACCAACAATAAGGAAACCAAGCTACCAAATGGAGAGAGAACAACTGGCTTTTGGTACATAATTTGAGTAACTGGATTAAGTCTCTCCTGAAGTCAATACTACTTAGTTACATGAGCGAAAAAATCCTTAGATTTTTGAGATTCTCTGCAAGAGCCTTGACTTTGCACCCGCCGAGCTGGCCCAACCAATCAGCTAGCGATGTAGTGATGGCCACTATTTAAACTGCCACACCCTACTGACTGGACTGGATCATTGGGCACTGACATCACCTCAAACCCCAAACCAACTTCGGCATCTCCACTACTTGCCTCGCTCCTCACTGTTAGCTGCATTACAACACTGGTCACTCAAGCCTCCCTACCTTCCAAATTAAAGGCTTAGGCTCTCTGTGAACTCTCATGCTGACTTAACCTAGACTTTCCACACTAACATCTCAGATTGATGGGTCCTCTGGGCCAAATTCTAGCTCTGGTGACTCCCTGCCACCTGCTTTCTCCATCCCAAGGCTATCTTTGGCTGCTGCAGAAAGTAAACAACAATAAAACATACACACACTACTGTGATAGGGTCAACTGCAAATTCATGCTATCTAACCCCAGTGCACCTTCACCACTGCTGGCAAATCTTTCACTGACCTCTGTTTAATGTCGTGTGGGGGCCTTTTTCACACAACTTCTATCTTACAAGACGCCTACACACCTAGCAGCCAGCATCGCTGGGGCTCTACCAGTGACTGGCCCTGTGTAACCCAGGACCAATGGCACCTGTGCTTGGTGAAGCTTTTGGTCACACCCAGGAAGTACCATGGAAAATAACTTTATTCAAAGACAAGGGGTTTAGTTATTTGCTGTGTGTCTTAATTGATGCAGGTCATCAAAGCAATAATTCTAGAGAACAAGGTATAAATCAATAACATAAGTAAATGCAAGTGATTAAAGGACAGAGCCACTTTAAAGCAAGTGTTGCCCAATCTCCTGAAAACACAACCAAACTGCTTTGCAAGACAAATTACAATGGTTTGCCTTTGTTTCTACTAAAAAGCAGTAATAACAAATAATGGGAAGTTCAATTGATAATTAAAGAACAAGAACACTTCACTTCTGGGCTTTCACAAGTGAGGCAATATTCCCTTCAAATTATTATAGTCCTGGCAAGGCAAAGTCAAGGTACTTTAGTTTCTTTGTACTTTTCTTCCCTTTATTCCAAATTTTATATGAATGAAACACGATGAGTAACTCCTTCAATTTGGATCCTTCAGGATATTATTTAAACACTGGCATCTGGTCTAAGGGAAATTTAATGCTAAGTCAGAGAAGTATTTGAAAAATACATCTGGTTTTGTACTACCCATCCCTGGAAGTACCCAGCAAGAGTGGAGGAAATGAGCACATTGCTGGCTCTCCGGGTTCTGGTGCTGGTGGGGCTGGTGACTTTGGTGTAATGCATACCACAGCATTCCCTTTTATAAAGTGAGGGATTAGTGCCACCTTCTCTGTAGCAATGTCGTGACCTCTATAATGCTTCTTAAATTGAGGACAATGATGGACCCACCAAGCCTTAACACATGATTTAAATCTGATCTGACAGTACTTAAACCCAGAAGCCCAGAAGGCTAATGGTTGAACAAGTTTGGGAAAATGTCCAGGGAGCCAAATGTAGGAGCCCAAGGAATTACAGAGAGGAATCACAGCTTCAGGGCAGCGGCTGGGGGAGGGAAATGATACTTTCTGATTGGTATCTTTTATAGGATTGACTAAAGCTGTGGTCCCACTCTGATGTGCCAAAAAGCAAAAAACAAACCAACCAAAAGACCCCAACCAACCAAACAACAACAACAAAACGCCCCCCAAAAACCTCCAAACTCCCAAATCCTATAGTCTTTTCTTTTGTACCTCTATATTTTATTATATTAAGGATATGCCTTTTAAACTCTCATGCAAAAAAAAAAAAAAAAAAGAGAAGAGAAGAAAAAAACCTGTTGAGAGGAGTCCAAGAGAGGCTAAAAATTAGCAATGGGAATTAGGGTGGTAATTAATTTTAGGAACAAGCATATTTTAAATTTCATACATTTAGTTAGACAAAAATGGAAACAAGATTAAGATCAATCTGTAAGATTTGCATAATGAGGATGAACTGAACTTGCAGAACCATGAAGAACAAAATACACAACAACGCAGCCATCGTGGAGCCCATCCCAACCTAGAGGTGAACCTCTCCAGTGTCTCTACCACCCGACAAGGTCTGTCACAGCAGCCACTCCCGCCCTTCAGAGTGGGGCCCGATGCCTGGGACACATTTCAATAAACTAAAAGTTAGTGACAAGACTAGCTTTTATTTTGTTTTTAGTTTGTAAATAATTCACACATCAAAAACTTCCACGCCTTGTTCTTTGACTAATCCCTAAGACCCTCCAGTTATGTTGAGCTGTTCAATATACATGGTAAGCCTTTGCTCTACGTCAGGAACTTTCTACCCACATCCAAGAGACCTTATTACCCTAGTGACTTGTATTTCAGCATTTTTCTTTTCATAACTCTGATCTCCTACCTGGAAAATCCTCTGTTTGTAGTTAAGCACTAAAAGTCTATGTAATTCATAACCACAAGGGCAGAGAAAACTCTAAAACCACCTGACTACATGTGGCTTTTGGGGAGCAACATTCCTGGAATGACACAAGCTGAAAAGGAATCAAAGCACTCTCTGACAACAACACAAAGTCAGACCTCCCTTCTCTCCTTCCCGGGGATGGAATAAGAAGGGTTTCCTTCCTCTTCAGTTTTGCTGAAATTTGAACAGTTTCCTTTCTCTGAGTTCAGCACTCCTGAGTCACAGTAAGAGTTAGTACCACCCTTCTAGCCAAGGACAGGTTTGGACAGGCTCATCTTGACTCCCAGGCCAGCACTATGCAAAATTGCTGAGCGGTGCTTTTCTCTCGCTGTCTCCTTTCTCTGGCCTTCCCTCCTGCCCCTGTTCTGGTACCCAGCATTTTCATACTTTCTCACCACTTTCTCCCAGCAGAACTGTCTCTTGGTAAAGGCTCTGATGGGTGGACAACTTGCAACAATAAGTCTCTAATTGAAAAATAAAGTTTTGGTCCCTGATACTTGAAATTTTGCCCCCGTCTAATTTCAGTTTTCAGCAAGTTGGTAGGGGAAACATTTTGGGAGGGGGCAGCTGACCCTTTTCTCTTCACCGAAATCACACTACCAGTTTGAACTTGGGCTGGTATTAAGACGAACTCCATTACTATGGCCTATTATTAGTGACTCACTTCTCTTTCCTTTTGAAGATGTTATGACATTGAGCCCATCTGTTAGATGAACTATAAAACCTAGATTTAGCAGCAAGGAGCTTTCTTCTAAAGACAAGTTTTAGACTCTAGAGTCTGATACGTCAGATTGAGAGGCATGCGTCACCACACAGACACAAATGCAGGACTTGAGTTTGAGAAAGACGGATGCCCTTGGAACAGAAATTTGGGAATTATTGCAACAGATTAATGCTGAAGCCAATGGGGATAAATGATATCCATGAGGAAGGGAGAATGTAGAGCTGGAAGAAGTAAGCAATAGAGACCAGAAAACAGGGTTACCTCTGATCAAGATAAATGCCCAAGAGCAGAAGTCAGTAGAGGAGATTGTGAAGGCGGGTCCACAGGCCAAGACCAGTAACTTGAAGAATCTCCTCTAGGCTGTGAGCACCTTCAGGGAAAGGTCCTTTCACTCATCTTACGCACCATGGCCAATGGTACCTACCACGTAGTAGGTGTTCGATAAACGTCTGCTGGATGAATGAAAGCCTTCTCCTATGAAAAATAACTTGTTTCTCCCTTCAGTGAGGCAGATCTTATGTGAGGTTTACTGTTGTTTTAAAGAGGGTCTAAAACTTCTGTGTTGTGTTATTTTCAAAATATACCGTTTATACTCAAATATAGTTGCATAGATATCATAGCTAGACCTTCCTAACAGGCAGGTCCACTTACTGTCCAGGCCCTGATACTTTCTGTATATTGTTATAACTCAGTTGGGATTTTTTAAAAACTCATAATTTAAATTCTTAGGAAGCTTTCTATTTGCTGGCAACATCTTTGTACACACAAATGCAAACACTTTTATCATTGTTTGTCACCTGTTTAAAAACCAAATACCAAAAAGTATCAACTTTAAAATACATCATGAATTCTTCAAGCTTCAACCTAACCTCACCTTCCCCCAGACTTAGATGCTCCTAAATGCCAAGCTCACAAAGAAGTGGAGTCAGCAACAATTAACCAACATAATTTTCACATATGCTACAATCAATTTTTGGCAAGCTTCACTCAAAAGTCCAGTACGTGCATAAGCAAAAATGCAGCAGTTTTAAAGATTAATGAAAACTAAGTAGAAACTACTTCAGAATAATAAATCTGATTGTCAGCCAACACCGTGCAAAAACGTATGGAATGTATTATTCATATATTCACTGACCAAGCAGCCAACTGCCCACTCTGTTCAAAGCACTGTGTGGATGACCACTGTGTGGTCGAGGGGGAGGTAGCACGATTACGCTCAATATAAATGACTGGGGTATTAACTCACATTATTGTCTTCGAAAGAATAACTTACTATTATAAAGAAATAAGGAATATAAATATAATAGATATATTAACATATAAATATATAAAGAAATGTCTACTGCTATTTCTAAAAGGAAATGCATTTCTCAGATGTCTTTTGAGGTTGTTTGGCTATGTAGGGGGTAGGTAAAACAAACAGTATGCAGCTGGTGGAAAGGGAAATACTACAAGCAGGTGGCAAAGGGAAAACAGCAGTCAGTGGGCCAGGAATCTGAAGGTCAGACCACAGGGTGACATCATGGTAAACAGTCCCCCTTACTATAGTGTAAGAGCTCCAGAAGGGGGAATTGGGAGGGAGCATGAATACGTAGTGAGGGGAGAAGTACCCTATGGTCCCCTAAATAGGGGGATTCTACACCTTGGAGATGAAGATCCTGCATAGTGTCCAAGAGATCCCATGATGATGTCATAAGAGTGGGCCAAGAAGTCACTCTGTGATGGATGAAAGGACAAGTTGGAAGGGAGCGATGTATCTATCTTGCATGTGCAAGAGGACTGTGAGAATTTCTGTGTGTGTATCTAATCGGTATAAGTTCTCTAAACCAACTAGAGATCAACTCTATCTTCTCTATGGTAAAAATTGACTATGAGGCAGATTTATACATTATACACACATCCATACAACATATGTATACTATATTCCTACTATAGCACATCTTCTTCCTTCAAAGGAGTTTTAGTCTAGTGGGAATGACAAAACAGGTACACAAGTAATTATAATGAAAGTGGTGTATCTAAACCCAACAAAGAGTAGCTATCAGAAACTCTCAGAAACCAGAACACTTGAGTGAAGCACAGGAAGCGTAACCATTAGAGATGAGTAAAAGACAAGGACACATTCCCTCATAGCTACTTCTCGGTGTTGAACCAGAGGCTCAGCCTGTGCAGTAACACAACAAATATGGATGAAAGATGGAAAGGAAGGCACAAAATAATCTCTATTAAGGAATGATATAATTGTCTACTTAGATAAATTTAAGAGATCAACTGAAAAATCATTAGAATTAATATTGATAATAGTTCTGGTTGGTTGTATATATATAAACAAAAAATATGAATACGTTCCTAAACATCAGCAATTACTCTTTAGAGAACATAAGGGGAAAATGCACAAAAGGAGAAAATTGCCATAATATACCTGGGAATAAATTTAATAAGAAATGTATAACATCCATAAAATGATAAAGTTCAATTGTACTGAAAGACAAAAAAAGGCCTAATGAAATGCAGAGAGATAAAAAGTTCCTGAATGGGCAGACTCAATATGGCAAAGATGTTCATTTTTCCCAGACTAATTCATAACTTCAGTACAATTCCAACCAAACGATCGTTGAGATTTCAAAAATAGAAGTCAGTAAGATTATTTTAAGATTCATATGAGAGTGCAAAGGCTTAAGAATAACTAAGACAATTCTAAAAAAAGATGATGAGGGGAGCCTTTCCCCTACAGACAATATTTACTATGTTCTAGTACGCTTCTAAAGGTGTTACTTGTAATAACTGACAATCCTCACAACAATTTTAAGAGGTGGGTACTGTTATTAACCCATTTTAAAGACAGGGCAACAGAGGCAAAAAAAGTAAAGTAACTTGCTTGAAGTCCCATAGCAGGTAAGAGGAAGTGGCAGAGCTGGGGTTTGAACCCAGGCACTGTGGCTCCAGAGTCCATTCTCTTAAGCACCATAATATATGACTCATATTGGTACAGGAAATGGAGAATAGGAAAGAATAAAAGGTCCCAAACAGATTTATGTATATACAGAAAATTTTATTTTTGACAAAGGTAACATTTTAAATAAATGGGGGAAGAATATCTCAGTCAATAAATGGTATCAATAACTGGTTATCAATTCGCAAATAAAACAAGGTAAGATCCCTGTATTAGCTTTCTACTGTTGCTGTAACAAACTACCATAAATTTAGCAGCTCGAAACAACACAGATCCGTCATCTCAAAGTTCTATGGGTCAGAAGTCTGAGGGACTCAGCTGGTTCCTCTGCTCTGGTATCCCAAGGCCAAAATCAAGGTGTTGGCTAGCCTGGACTCCCGTCTGCAGGCTCTCGGGGAGCATTTGCTTCTGAGCTCATTCAGGTTGTGGGCAGAATTCTGTTCCTTGTAGCTGGAGGGCTGACATCCTCATTGCCTTGCCGGCTGTCACCTGAAGGCCCCCTGCAATCCTCCTTACGTCGCCCCCTCCAACTTTAATCAGCACTGGTGCACTGGATCCCTCTTACACTTAGAATCTGTCTGACCTCTCCTTCTGCCACGTCTCTTCTGCCTCCAGCCAGAGAAAGTTCTCTACCCTTAAGTGGCCATGTGTTTATAATGGGCCCATTACTGGATAATCTCAGATAAACTCTCTATTTTAAGGTCACTGATTAGTAACTTTAATCACATCTACAAAGTCTCTTTTGCCATGTAATGTACATATTCACAGATTCCAGGCATTAGAGAACGGATCTCATTGGTGGAACATTCTGTCTAGAGGTGTACTAGATAAAAGAGAATCTATTTATAACCTTGGGGTAGGGAGGACCTTCCTAAACAAGCTTAGAAACCATAAAGAAAAAAATGGAAGACAACGTTCCCCTAAAATTAAAATACAGAACAAAAATTTAAAAGATAAGCAACTGGGAAAAAATATTTGCAACCTATTGGACAAGCCATTAATATACAGAATATGTAAGAAAATAAATTTCTATAGCTCACATTAGAAAAATCAATAGAGCAAATTAGTGATGAATGTGATCAAGCAATTCACAAAAACGCAAATACTAGATTTCCACTTCTAGTAATGGAAGCTTACGTAATTCTCTCCCTAGTCTGCTTCAAAGTATTAGGAAACTAACAAGACAGGGAAGAATTACGGGGCCAAGATCCTGGAGGGTATAAAAATCAAGAGAGCTTGTAACTCTGGCATTTGGGACATTTTTACATAGTGGCCTTTGCCAATTCTAGAGTGGTTGGTGAGAGGCTGAGAATCTGAACAGATCTTTTAACAGCCTCACAAAAAAAAAGCCATGGAGACACAAATTGCAGTCCAGGACTCACTAAAGGGGAGTGCCTGGTAAAATCTCATGCTCTGGGTGGATCCTAAAGGGCTACACCCTAGCAGTAGGAGTGAATTGGAAATATACCAGTCCTGTCCAAAAGTGGAATCTACCTTCAAATCATCTTAATCCCTGAAAATGGATTAAGGTTATTCAAGAGGGCAAGTGCCACTACCTGCCCACCTAGAAGCAAATGTAAATTCTCTCTGGAGGAAACTATCGTCATCCTAGGTCTCAAATTATTTCCAGAAACTTCTACATGAAATATCTGGCACTCAGTCAAAAATAGCCAGGCTCACAAGAAAAGCAAGACAATATGACCAAAAGCCAAGAGAAACAAAGACAATGAAATAAGACCTACGTGAATTCCAGATAATGGTTATCAGACCGAAACTTTAAAAGAACCAAGATAAATATGTCCAACAAAATAAAAAACATAGTTGTGAACTTCTCCATAAGATAGGAAACTAAAATAGAACTAAGCAGAAATTCTAGCTCTGGAAAATATAATAACCAAAATTAAGCATGGGTTTAACAGTGGATTAGACACAGCTAAGGAGAGAATCAGTGAACTAAAAGCTGGATAAAACAATATCCAGAATAAACACAGGACACACAGAACAGAGTCAGAAGGTGTAGGATACACACAATTATAGTCTTAAAGAGAAGTGAGAATTAGGCAGAAGTTAAAGTAGAAAATTTAATACTATAACTACTAAAAAAGTATACCCATAACTAACTGAAAATCTTCCACCCAAGAAAAGCCTAGGCCCAGATGGCTTCACCTACCAAACATTTTAAGGAATAAATGATATCAATATTACAGAAACTCCTCCAGATAATTGGTAGAGGGAACATCCCAGTTTGTTTTATGAGGCCAGCAAACTTTGATATTAAAATCTAGTAAGAACATTACCATAAAAGAAAATTATAGGCCAATCTCACTTATAAACACAGATGTAAAAATCCTAAACAAAATATTAGCAAACCAAAATCCAGCAAAGGTAAAAAATGCTAAGTCAGCATGATCAAATGGAGCTTATTCCAGAAATGCAACACTGGTTTAATGTTAGAAAATCAATCTATGAAGTTCACTGCATTAGCAGAATAAAGGACAAAATTCATATGATTATCTCAAAAGATGGAAAAAAGGCATTTAAGAAACATCCGTTTATGATTTAAAGAAGAAAAAAGAGACTCTTGGCAAGAATAGAAAGAAAGTTCCTTAATATGATAAAGGGAATCTATACAAAAGTCAATTGTATGTCTATATACAAGCAACAAACTGTGAGAAAATAAAATTTTAATAAGAATACCATCTAAAATAGTGTCATAATATATCAAATACATAGGAATAAATCTAACATAAGTTGTGTAAGATATCTTTACATAAAATGATAAAAATATAAAAACTAAAGAATACTCAAATAAAGCAGACGGATATACTATGGTCATGGACTGGAAGACTCACTAGAAACTGACAAATGGAATCTAAAATTACACAGAAGTGCAAAAGGCTATGAAGAACCTATCATTAAAATGTAAGTTTCACAAGAGCAAAGATTTTTGTTTGGTTTGTCATCTATGTGTATCAGGGCCAATAAAAGGCCTGATACAAAGTAGGTGCTTAGTAAACATTTGTTGAATTGAATTGAAATGTTGAAAGTATCACTTAGGAGTTTAGAAAAAGAGTTCACCCTGAGCTGTCATATAATTCCTGTGGCATATTCTGATTTACCATCTCATTTACCTTCCTCTGTTTCAAGTCAAGCAAAACCTCAAAATCTTTGTACGGAATGAAGCATTTGGGATCACTCAGTGTAGTTTTCCAATTTTTCTCCATTCTTTCTTCAGGGGCATTCATTCAAATAGAAGCTTAAACCTGAAGGGTAGAAAAATAACATAAACTGCCGTTCTGGCTCTACAGAGGGTGCCGGGCCTGACACACCACCTGTCAGATCACTGACTCCTTTCTGCTGGTGCTGCTGCAAGAACCAGCACAAGCGTCTGAGCCCAACCTCTGTGCCCTTGCTTTCCCACCATACCTTGCTGCCCACCTGAGCAGGGAAGAGCCCCCCACATCAGTTTGTCGGGGCCATCACCAACATGTTGTAAATTTCTCCCTTCTTAATCAAAAATAAAAAAGTCTCCCATCAGAGTGCTCTCTACTGCTACCTCTCTCCTCAGCCTTTCTGAATAAACTTGAGTGTAAATCTCACATTAAAAACCAAAAATGGATCTTTAGGGGCTGGCCCCAAGACCGAGTGGTTAAGTTCGCATGCTCCGCTTCGGCAGCCCAGGGTTTTGCCGGTTCCGATCCTGGGCGTGGACATGGCATCCCTTGTCAGGCCATGTTGAGGCAGCGTCCCACATGCTACAGCTAGAAGGACCCACAACTAAAAATACACAACTACGTACCGGGGGGCTTTGGGGAGGAAAAGGAAAAATAAAATCTTAAAAAAAAAAAGGATCTTTAAATGATGTTTTAATCATTTAATCATGTCCTCTGGACAAGTTTTCCATTGCATCTATACACTGAGAGCTGAGTATGTAGTAGGTTGTCTGATTCAAAATAGGCCTTGTATTCCACAAGATTTTAATAATGCCAGTGATGCTGTATTCTTCACTAGTTCTAATTTTTCCATTTGATGCAATAAGTCATTCTTTGCACTTGAACATTTTATAATATTATTTTTTTCCAATTGGAATAATGTCCTCTAATTCTGTATAAAAATCCAAAAGATTATCTAAATGGAAGGTATATTCAAATGGCCTTTTAAACTTCTGAATTTTCCTTTGTATTAAAAAGAAATCACTTTTCTTTCCTTATTTCTAATTTAAACTGATATACATCTGATGCCTCTAAAATATCTCTGATCTTGTCATTTATTTGACAATAAACAATTTCAATTGCTTTTATCTTAAAATACCCCTTTCTCAACAGGAAAAGGAGATCTTTTCTGACCGGACTACAGTAGAAATGAAATTGCAATAAGTGGCATCTTAGAATATTTGATACTCTTTGAACGTGATAAGCACAATAAATAGTCATCACACATTTCTCTCTTGTAACCATGCTGACTCACCCCCACCCTCTTTTACCATCTCCGTGTTCATCTCTTCTTTGACTTCCTCTTTCCAGCTGTTCACTCAATTCCATGAATTCAGTGCTTAGTAGCTGCCAGAAAAGTAAGCCCGGATAGGACACTGCACAGGGATACATTCTCCTTTTTATCTTCCTGGGAGACTATTTTTGATTACCCAGGTTAACGCTTGATAATTCTTCTAGTCCGCCAATTTTAAAAGGTGGTATTGAACACAACTTGGTTTTAAGCTTTCGTTCCTGCTTTTTTCTTTAAGTGCCTCCATAATTGACTGATTTGGAGTAAACCATCTGGACTAAATCATTTTTGGATTGAAAAATAATTTTTAAAAGTACTAAATTAAAGCCAAAACTATCTAAAAAAATCCAACCAAAAGAAGTGAGGCTGTATTAGTACGTTACTTCATTGCAGGAGTGAAAGATGAGATCCAGCCCTAGGCAGGCACAGCCAGGCTTTGAACCTGGCAGCGCCGGGTCAGAGCCCCCGTGCAGGCCTGTGGCCCTCACCCCCGTCTTCGTCGTCGCCCAGTGTTCAGTGCATGGATGAAGAGCCGCTTCAACAATGTAGAAAATGCTTTATGGAAAAACAGCTGCAATGATGCAGTGGGTGCTTTGCTGACACTTGGATTTGGTATGTCAGCAAAGCACAGGATTAAAAACATGCAGCAGGCACGTCAGGGACCCGCCTCCTCTCCCCTCCAGCAGCACAAGCCCAGTGAAGTTAAAAACAAAGGGAATCTCAAGAAAGTAATGATGAAACGCAGAGCACATTCGCCCCAGAAGAGCTGCTTTCAGTTAGCCTTTAAAAATGGCACTGTGATCATCATGTATAATTTTTAGTGGTGGTTTTGGGTACAAATGTTTGGCCTGCTTTACCACTAAAATCTACTGGAATAACTGATTTATAAGGAACATTTTGATGAGATGTATAGTTTAATGAAAATACTCATGTCCCTGACACTGTGCTTCAAGTGTTTTTCAGAAAACAGAGGCAACTATGCAAACTCTCATTGAGAATATGATGTGGCCAAAATTAAATGTGGTTCTATCCCTCATAACAACTCAAATTTTAGAATCATGCATCATACCAGCTGTCTGGGAACAAATGTATTTTGTTGGCAGGGGAACAAAAGAATTAGTCTGAATTTTGTAAATAAACTGTGGTTATTGAAATTACTTGAAACAAGCCAGAATAATAACCATTAAACATGAAAAGTCCATAAAAGTCTTTGAATTAGATTTCTGTTGCAATTATTATTCCTGTTTTCATTACATGTTTTGGGATAAAACATAGTTTTGAGCTGTTAGTACTTTTAAATAGATTTCACTGCAGATGAGTTAGCCAACAGCAGCTAAGACTATGAAGTTTTAAAAATCATTATGGAGAATGGAAATTAAAGGCTTGGAAATCTGTAAAAGACCAATTCTTCCTTTTAACAATTGTCACGATTATTGCTTCACTGATTTTCTGTCTACATAGCATCTTCCTCTGTAAGGCTGCCTCTGACTCTATAGATTAGTTGGTTCCCCTTGGTGATGACTGAGGTGGTTTAAAGATAAACAGAGTTATCCAATGGAAGCTTTAAATCTATTGATGTTACTTCTCCTAATGTCCATGTTACTTCCCGATAGATCATTGGGCACTGTGGGAGGCAAATAGATTCTTTCAGAATACAAATGATAGTTGCTGTAGTGGTCTAACAGGAAGAAGGAGCTAAGGCACTTCCTGAGATGTCTAACATTACCCGAAAGCTAACTAACGTAAAGGGACCAAGTTTTATTCTTAAACCCAGGAAGCTGGGAAGGAAGCAGCAGAATGCTAAGGTCAGCATGTAGAGAAAATAAAGGACTCTGTTGGCGTCCTCTCTGCTTTGGCCTTCTAAGGGAATCTCATGGAAGATCTGGAAGGGCAATCTGCTCTATTTGAGAGAAGAGCAGAAAGATGAGGGCATTTGTGACAACATGGATGAACCTGGAGGCCACTGTCCTAAGAGAAGTAAACCAGACAGAGAAAGAGGATCTTACTCACATGTGGAATCAAAAAAAACCTGAACTCACAGAAACAGAGTAGAATGGTGGTTGCCAGGGCCTGGAGGGTAGGGGAAACGGGGAGATGTTGGTCAAAGGGTAGAAACTTACAGTTATAAGATGAAGACGTTCTGGGGATCTAACGTACAGTGTGGTGACTCCAGTTAATAATACTGTAGTGCATACTTGAAATTTGCCAAGAGAGTAGATTTTAAGGATTCTCACCACACACAAAAAAGTCATTATGTGAGGTGATGGATGTGTTAATTAACTTAATTGTGGCAATTATTTCACAATGTATATCAAATCATCATGTTGTACATCTTAAATATACGCAATTTTATTTGTTAATTATACCTCACTAAAGCTGGAAAAAAATCACTGAGGAAAAAAAAAAGACAAGGTAGGCTGATGGGCAGGGAGCTGGCATTGTGGTTTCTCTTGGTTTCCCTAACCTATGAACCCCTTTGATGCTATGATGTCTGGGGCATAGCTGGGGGCCACAGAGAAGCCATGAGAAGGCTCAATCATCCTACTCACCTCGGCTGAAAATTGTAAAAGACTATCTATAATATTTTAACAAAAGTCTAGACAAGTAGATGTTTAGAAAAAGCCTGCTTAGAATATGTTTAGAAGGCCCAATGCCAAGCATCTATAATCACTACCCAAGTTCGGTGGCTTTTGGAACTCTCTCTTCATCCTTAAACTCCCTTAGCATATGATGGGGTTAATCCTCCTTCCTTCCTTCTCTCCCTCCCTCCTTCCCTCCTTCCATGAATTCACCGATTCTCACTGGGCCAGGAACTAGGCTCAATGCTGAGACAGAAGGATAAACATGACACAGCTCAGGAGCCCACCTTCAAAGAGCAACATCTACCGAGGGAGGCGCTGGGAAAACCTTTCAATGGAGGTTCCCAGAAAGTGCTACAGGAGCACAGAGGAAAGAGGCACATTTCGTGGGCAAGGTCATTCTGAGGATGAGACTAAGGGCCGCAAAGGCTTTCTGGAGTGGTTCAGTTCAACAACAAGTGCTGGCAGATGCCACAAAGATGACAGAGAGGGTCCAGGTCCTCACTCTCAAGGAGCTTAAAGTGTAGTAGGAAACTCTTTGGTTTTCATGACATTCAGTTCTTCTGTTTCTGCCCTTATCTCTCTGACCATTTATTCCTGTTAAACCCTCTCTGTGTCCTCCCCTACTTTCTCTGTCCCTTCAGTGTGCACCTGCCCATGCATCTGCCCATGGCCTTCTTATTTCTCTCTCTGCTCTTCCTTGTCAACATCATCCACACTCTGAGGGCTTTTCCTATACACCCCCGTCAAGATGATTCAGATATATTGACATTTCTAGGGCTTTTCTCGAGTTGTAGATTCAGATTTTCAACTACATGTCTCCGAATGAATGTCCCGCTAGCATCTCCGACTCGACATTTAAAAAATGCTCCCGCTGTCCTCTATACACTGGTTTATCAACTCAAAACTTGGTATTATTTTCGACACTTTCCTTTTTTTGCCCTCTAAATCTTTGTGTTCTACGAATTTTAAGTGAGTCTTCACATCTACCCCTTTCTTTCACTCCCTTGGAAAATACCCAGTTCGAGGGCTCCTGATTTCTCTTGTGGCTAGTGATGTGAATTTTAGTGCTAGCATGTCTGAATTGGTCTCTTTTCATTCCTTGTTCATCTTATCTTCCACCACCAGATTAATCTTTCTAAAGTATAAACACAATTATGCAACACTACCTAGTTACAGAAAAAAAATCCTCAATGGCTGATGCCTGCTTTCTGACCAGTGACTGGATTCCTTAGCATCGCATCCAAGATTGGCTGCTGATGGTCCTGACACACAGCACAGTGCCTGGTAAAGAGCAGGGATCATTAACAGAGGTTTGTTCTTTTCTTTTCTTTCTTTCTTTCTTTTTTTTTTTTTTGAGGAAGATTAGCCCTGAGCTAACATCTGCTACCAATCCTCCTCTTTTTGCTGAGGAAGACTGGCCCTGAGCTAACATCCATGACCATCTTCCTCCACTTTATAAGTGGGATGCCTACCACAGCATGGCTTGCCAAGCAGTGCCATGTCCGCACCTGGGATCCAAACTGGTGAACCCCGGGCTGCTGAAGCAGAACGTGCGCACTTAACCGCTGCGCCACTGGGCTGGCCCCTCTCTTCTTTTTTTAATGGACAAAATGAATGAAGCTGACTTTCTGGATTTACTTTTCTCTTCACTGATGCTGCCCTCTGGGCAAGGCGTTCTTCACTCTTCCCTGAACACTCTGAGCCTGTCCTACTTCATGTCTTCCCTCACTCTGTTCCAATGTCCTTCCTTTCTGGTGATGCCTAACTCACATGTCCCCTTCTCCTCTGTGAATAATTACAACCACACACATTGCATCTGCATTATGTTTTATAGTTTTTGAAGTATTTTACACATTTTACCCGGTTTTGATGTTCACGTCAGCCCTGTGGGAAGGTATTGTTACTGACATTTTAGGAACCTGATATCTGGAGGCTAAGTGACTTGCCCCAAATCGCATGACTAGTAGTGACAAAGGTGGACTTAGAACCAGCCGTGCTTCCCTGCTGGACCATAATGGTCCTTGAAGCCTGTCCTGTTTCCCTTCCCTGTGTCTTGGTAGAGGTCCCTGGGACAACCTCTGCCCCCTCCCCAAACATACGCAATTACTACTGAGACTGCATTTGGTCACTAGATTCTCTCCTACATTAATTGATACATCTAGGCCTCAAATATAGGGCTGGCGGCTGCACGGCTGCGATTGAAACGTTAAGTGTGACTGGCTTTTAGCTAAATATTTTAAAACAATGTTGCTTGTGCCTACACAGTCCAGACCTTTAATGGCTGGACACACCAGATAAGACTGAGAACTAAACTAGCTGGCTGCAAAAAACACTGCGCACGAAACCAGAGAGAGCTGTTGCCTGGGCAGCCCCAGGCAACAAGATGAAGCAGAAGCGCAGGTGCTCCGTGAGAAGGCTGACGGAAGCAGTGCCCTCCCCTGACCAGCCTGCAAGGGCCCAGTTCCCTTGAGGGCCGCAGGCTCTGGAAGCAACTCCAGGCCAGCGAGCGCCAAGCCCTGCCTGGGGTGGTGGGACTCGAACCTTTTACTGGCTAAAGGCCCTCCCCTTCCTTCCTCCTGGGGTCGGGGAAGATGGATGCCAGCACCAAGTCTGGGTTCTTTCCACATCTGTGACTCTGAGCCTCCAAGCCATTGAGAAGAAAAAGAACCTCCTTTAAACTCCACGCCTGGAACCTCCATTACACACATATCTCCCTGCTCTACGGGACTGTGACCTCTTGGGGGGCAGGAGCTATAACTTGCTCGTCTTTGTTTCTCCTCAGTACCTACTGTTGTCTAGCAATAACGCCCGTCAAAAGAATGACAACACGCCTGTCAAAAGAACAAAATGTTGAGCAAAAAATTATGACTCTCCCGTGAAATGCACAGCATTGTATTTAACTTATTAGATCTCTGAGGGATTATTTTTTTCTCACTAATGTATTTAAAATAGTCTTCTGGAAAACTGAGTGACCAATGTAATCAAAGTTATTAATACGTTCAAAACTTAAGATAGCCGGTTCAACGCAGGAGTTTTATTACACGTATATTAATATCTACATTATATTAGGTGAAAATCTGACATTGTTTAGTGCCTTTGTGATAAATATATGCTTTGTTCAGCATTAAGAATACCAAGTAAATTTTTAGACTATTTCTTTTCTTCTCTCTCTTTTCTATAATTTATCAGATTGAATTATTTTAGCAAAGGCTAGCAAATTACTTAGTCTCATTGTGAATAAATGAAACATTGTTGCTCCCGAGAGTGACTTTCAGTTTTACATATATCTGAACCCGAGTGATATGCGGCACATACCCATTTTACACAGTGTTCAATATGATGGGAAATCACACCCTGGGAGTGCGCAGCCCAAGTACCATACGGGGAGGAGCGGTCCCACCCGGGGTCTGTGTGGCAAAGTCACTTCCTTTCCTGACGACTCAGTTTCTTTGCACAAGGGGGAAGTTTGGTCAGAGCCCTGCTCTCCCCTTCTTTGCTGCAGCTACGGGATTCTTGCTTGGATCTTATCTAGAACTAGAAATTATTAACTCCTGGTAAGGATAAAAATAATGATTTTTAACTACTTTACTATTTATGGATTACAGGAAAGATCATGTTTCTGTAAGGTTGACTTAGATAGAAAATTAGTATTTTCTAATTTTATTTGTTTTATCTTGAATCTGCATAAGGAGCAAATTAAGTCTTTGTAAGTCTGGATGAACATGCCTTCTCTGGGCGCTCTGCTGACCGATCCGCCCAGGGTGAGGAGCTCGAGGAGCGAGCCGATGGCGCTGAGGCTCTTGGTGGGCAGCAAGGATACCACCCATCGAGACCTGATGAGAAGCAGCTTTTTGCTTTTAATTAAAAACAAAACTTTTAAAATGCCTCATTCATTTTTTATTTTTATAGAATCAAAACACAGGAATTTTTTCTTAAATGAAAAACAGAAATAGTTTAAACTTTTTTTTTAAGCAAGCAAGTTAAAAAAAGCAGCCCAGGAAATTGTTCTTTGTAATTCTGCCAGTTTCAATTTTGATCCTTTATGCAGCTAGCATCAGGATAATAATATTTGGTGGAAAAGACAGAGAAGAAAGTTCCAAGAAGCTGTTTTGCACACATTTCAGTTCTTTGATTGGCTGACGTCAGGCTAGCTACTGTTATTGCAATTACTTTGACAGATGGCAAAAGAGGAAATCATATACAATAATTTCAACATTTTAAATATCCTAAGTAAGCTCAGATATAAGCAGACCCTAAAAAATATACATGATAACACTTCAAATTACCTTTGACTACTTCTCTTACTGTCATAGATTGAAAGAGTGGTATAGGTCAAGTTTAGATAAAAGAAAAGTTAAATTAAATATAGATGAATACTATCTATTAAGCGCCCATTATCTGCTCTCTAGTTTTGTTGAAACAATTGGCATTTTTTTTTCTAGCTACACCCTAGGACCTTGTGGAAAGAACCCAACATTTCACAGTGGCAAAGATTATGAAATATTCAGCTTTACCCATGGGTATTTCCTGACATTTCTTTGGTAAACTGTAGCCTAATAGAAGATATCAGGAATTAGTGTAAGAAATATTCTAAAAAGCTATTGTCACTACAAAGATGAAAGCAACTTTGATGATCAAAAAGAAGTCAATAAAAAAAGACTGAAAGTGGTTCTTGAATCCTTCCCTATTGTTCATTTGGGATTTCTTAATTTCCCTACTCTCAGTATATTATGGAATTTTCCGTGTGAAGTTTTGCCATGAATTAGAGTGATGTCAACAAAGTTTTACCTTAAGTCATATTTTCTCACAAACTGGAGAAGCCCCAGTCCTCGAGGGAGCACTGTTCTCTGCTTTTAAGAAGCTTGTCTTCTTTTGGTTACAAGCCTTCTAGACATCGGATGGAGCTCAGCTGACCTTCAGTGACAACTAAATCGATGCCGATTCCACTTGAACCTCACACTGTTATGTGAGGAGGCATTTTCACTTGTGGCCACAGATGCTCTGCCATTGTCTCCTTTGCTCTGTGTTGTTCTCTGCCCACGGAGGGTTAATGGCATTTGTGACGGTACCAGGTGTCTGGAACACTATGCTTGTTTTTCTGCCATCTTTAATGAATCTACTTCCCCTGTCACTGCTATGCAGCTTTTTTATTAACTAGAAATGTTGTAACTTAAAAATTGTCATGAAAGGAGTAAAGGTTTGGAATTCAGATAAACCTGGGTTTGAATCTACTATGGACTAGCTGCGTGATCTTAGACGAGTTACTCAACCTCTCTGGGTTTTAGTGTGCCATCTGTGGAATGGGGATGCTAATACTGGCCTTATACAGTTACTATCAGGATAAATGAGCTAATTCATGTAACATTTCTTGTGCAGTGCCTGTCATCTCATAGGCCTTTGATAAAGTGTAGTTACTATTAATTTTTTCATATTAGGATTATCCTATTATTGACTGTATGACATAGACCCTGTACAGTACCTTACATGTACATATACTACATATGAATTTATGCATATCATATATATACATGATATATACATATATACATGACATGTATATTACATAGGGTATATACCAGAGAGTAGGAAGTAATTAAAGGAAGTCAATTCAGTAATGTTAATACTCAGCATCTATTAAGTGCTTACTTCTGCCATTTTGAGCAATCCCTTACCTTGGGATTCTGTTTGTAAACAACTCCAGAGACGAAAAAAGCTCCCCTATTAGACTTACATCAGTGTTTATGCTTCCTATAAGGTGAAAATGACCTAATTTAATATTTCTGTACTGAATTTACTGTGAGCTATGAGACAATCAAACTATAAACGTCTGTCAATATCTATGGCAGGTTGTATGCACAAAGATTGGTGACACTTAGGGGACTGTTAGCCATTCTATACCCAATGGCCAAGGACAAGGCATTTATAAAAGATTTCATTAAGACTTGTGATCTCTACCGATACACTGTTGACCTTTTACTTTAAATTGTCAAAATTACCACAAAGAATAATTCATTATAACCAGAAGAATTAGATGAAAATAATCCTCTCATTTGAAAATAAAATAGGTCATTAGCTATTGTCATAGCCAGATTATTCTGCTTATATTACATTTATTTTATTAACAGAATGAAAAGAGGAGAAAACTAAAATTCAAAAGAAAATATGATTTATGTTTCTAAGTCTAAGAATGTCTATTTATTTTAATATGACGACATGGCAGATTGTTGGCTGCACACCCGACCTCCGTCTCCCCTCCTCCTTGTCCAGGTTATACGCCCTCTCCTAATTCCGCCACCAGCAGGTGGAGCCTGATTGGCCGAGACTAGTTTTGATACCTTCCGTCCTCTTGCCAGGGATTGGACATACCAGGCTGAGCATGTGACCTGTTTTTTCCAATGAGATGTGAAGGGAGGTATGTGGTGGGGGTGGTTCTGGGAAAGGTCCCTTTACTCTTCGGAAGGGGACCCCCGAAACAGACAGTCCCTTTCTGCCTCTGGATATTGCTAAATCTGCAAGGGACGTCTGGAACTGCTGTAGCCATCTTGGAATTGCTTTGAGGCTGAAGCCAACACAGGAGGTAGAACCACGAGAATGTCAGAGAAGCAGAGCCAAGGCCCCAAGGCTCTCTGCCCGGAGCCTGCCCTACCTACAGACTTCTGGTTTTGTGAGGTAATAAACCCTTTGTTGTTTATGCCAACTAGGGGTGGAGTATTCTGTTACTTGCAGCCAAAGCATCCCAATGGAAACAGAAAATGCATAAGCTCCTTGACCTGGAGAAAGTCAACAAACAAACCAGCCAAGCGGGGGTGGGGGAGGGGGTACCTGTTCCTGGGACTCCAGCTCCTTGTGCTGTAGTTTTTTCTCTGCACATCGCACTTGATTAGAGCGGTTTTCTAGTTCATCTTGTAAAGCCTGAAACAGTGCAAGATAAACACATAAACATTAAAAATTAGCACCCTTGGAAAAAAGTTTTACCACATGAACTGGCATTAAAAAGGCCTCAGCCCTCTAGTCTATTGCTGTTGTTCCAAAGAGTTCAGGCAAACAAAACTAACCTTTTAATGCCAGGCCCAGGGGTTTTCTACTTTAGGAATCACTGGTATGAAAATTTGCAAACTTATGAAACAGACACATTAGCAGGTATCAATTCATTTTATGAAAATTTCCTTAAATTCCCAGCATAGAACTATAAGCACACAATAAAGCATAGTTACTGGTAATTAAAATCATTCTATTGGTACACCTGGAAAGTACACTTATACTCTGAAAAGTGTTGTGACAGCTAGGAATTGTAATATTGGACCAACATGACATTTTTCAAAATTAGACCATGGTAATTTGAGTAAATTATAGTAACCTTGAAGGAATTTCTTTATTAAATCATGAGGATGGTATGGAATTTTAGGAACCTGTAAGAAGTGGACAGAGATAAACTCTTCTAGTTGCCAAGCAGCTGTTGGAAATAGAATTCAGGTTAACATGGGAAACTTGGAAACCACAAAGATTAGTAATTATCATCTCATCAATTACTATTTTATGTAAATAGGTGAATTAAAAAAGAAACAGGATCCATTCAAAAATCTGATATAATTATACATATAATACATAGAAAGTTACAGGGAGCAGAACACATGGGATAGCAACCGCAAAGATCCCAAGTAAAGTCTCAAAATAAAATTCACTTAATCAAGACTTTTGAGTTTCCACCATAAGTCAAGAACTGTGATAGGTACTCTAGATAGAGCAGTGAAAGAAAACAGACAAAAACCATTCTTATGTTCTATTGGGGGGCAGAAAATAGCAAACAATAAGTATAATACATGTCAGTGATAAGTGCAGAAGAAAAATAAAACAGAGAAGGAGAATATTCCAGAGCGGGGGAGGCGGGGGACTGCAATTTTAAACAAATGGCCCAAGAAAACCTAACTGAGCAAGGACCTGAAGGAGAAGAGAGAGCAAGTCAGGGATATCTGCAGGAAGAACCTTCTAAGCAGGGGACACTGTGTGTGCAAAGACCCTGAGGTGCATGTTTGGGGACACCGCAAAAGCCAGTGTGGAGAGTGAGCACAGGGGGAGCAACATTGTTAAGGGCATAGCAAGGGTCAAGTCTCATCAGGCTACGTGAAGCCTCAGACGGCAGTTAAGAACTTTAGATTTTATTAGGGGTGGATGGGAAGCCGGTGGAGGGTTGCGGGCAGGTGTTGCTTTGGTTGCTGTGAAGAACAGACTGAAGAAGGATAAGGGCAGAAGCAGGGAGGCAGGGGAGGGAACAGAAGGTGGAGAACTGGACCAGGTGGTAGCCGTTGGGGGCGAGGGAAGTGTAAGATTCCCGGTATATTCGAAGATGGAGATGACGGCCCTAAGGAGTGGATACAGGGCATGGAACAAAAAAAGACCCTAAGGGTTTTGGCTTGGAGCAGGGAGAAGAACGCAGTTGGGGAAGGCTAAGGGAGGGGCAGGTGCAGGGGAGAAGATCTGGAGCTCAGCCTGGGATATGTTAAGTTTGGAATGCCTGTTACACATCCAAGAGGAGATGCTGGTAGCAGCTAGGTGTAAGAGTCTGGAGTTCAGACAAAGGGCCCAAGTTAGTGTCCATTAAAAATTCTTTCAAAGCAACGTCAGTCTCTTCTACATATAAATACAGAGAGTGGTTCTTAACCTTTTCTGGGGTTCTAGATCCATTTGAACATCTGATGAATGATATGTGGTCACACCCCACATGAAAAGAAAAAATGCTTATAATTTTGCCTCTGATTTTAGGAGTCCACAGATTGCCTGAAGCCACCCATGGATGGAGCCCAGGCTAAGAGCCTCTAATTTAAAAAGTAAAATGGCTGGAGAATAAGGTTAAATTCTTAGGGGCTCTTTGATATTATACTTGATTATTAATGCAAAGTTCAACCCAGTCTGAGAATAAACATGAAACTCCCTATTCTTTACTTGTTTATAATTCTGCTATTATGGTCTGTTTCCAGAATGATGAATGCAATTGTTCCTATGGTTGTTGATTAAGTGGCATTTTTTTTCCTTTTGAGAGCTACCAATAGATAGGATCTCATCAGCTTCCCTTACGGCATAATTGGGGGAGTAATGATGACCGTGTTGGGAGGACTGTTTGACCATGTTTTTCTGCTTCCACTCTTTCCTGCTCTCCAATCCATCCTCATCCTGCCGTCAGAGTGATCTTCTTAAACTTAAATCTAATTATGTCATCCCCCCCTGAAATGCTTAAACAACACTTCAGCATCCCCGAGAAAGAGCTTAAACTTTTGGGCACGGCATTCAGGGACCTCCATAATCCAAGCTGAGCCATATGAAGCCTCAGTGTCCTGATGATGTCGCTCTACTATCAACAACAACAGGAGCTGTCATTGACTGAATGGATTTCAATTTTAACCCTCACTGCTATCCTCTGCAGCAGGCATTATTTCATCTATGTTAGAGAGGACACAACTGAGGCTCAGTGAGGTCAAACAGCTTGCTCAGGTCCATGTGGCCAGTAGTCAGGCACTAGACTGGAATTTTAACACAATGACTTCAAATTCAATATGTTTGTGTGGCTCCATGCTACCTCTTCCTCCCTCTCTACCTACTTTCTCTTTTCTTTGCCTGGAAGCTGCCTCACCTGATGGTGTAATCTCCCTGACCTATCCCGAGAGCTAAATACAGACTCCTCTGGGCTTTCATCCATTCAGCGTCTAAGAGAATCAGTTTCCACGTCTGCGTGAGACTCAGAGCACCTGAAGCCCAGGGCTCTCTCCTCTTCATGTCTGCAAGCCCAGTGCCAAGCCAGCTCAGTGCCTGGCACACACGACACTGAATCCATGTCTGCGGAAGGAACTAATAAACATTTGAACTATACTCCCTGAGGAAATTTACTCCAATCATCAGAGCTTCCAACCATCCTTAATAAGACACATTAAACAAAAGGTTATTTAATTTTTGTTTTTTTGTTTTCTTTGTTTGTTGTTTTGATTCTCCAAACACAGAATATACAAATATATCTTCCAAATATCTATATCAATACACATATATGTATTTATATTATATTATTGTTACTTATAATAATATGTTTTCTGGTTTCTGCCACAATTAAAAAAGACAACATTCCCTTGATTTTTTTTAGTTTTTATTTTTACTTCACAGAAAAAAATAAAGGAGATGTGCATCTCCCTTCTTCCTACCTCCTGCCTGGTCTCCCTCCTCCTGTACGCCAGTAGAACCCTGGGAGTGGCCCACTCTCAGTGCCCCCTCCCTCCCGTCCCATCCTCTCGGCGCCGTCGCACCCGCCTCCTGCCCTCACTCCTCTCCTGAGGCAGTTGTCACCATAGGCAGTTGTGCCTCCTAAATGCCAAAGCCAGAAGCCAATTTTCTTCCTCATTCCATGGCCAGCATTTGGCCCTGTCCATGCCCTGAGTGCTTTTCCCCTTAAATTTTGAGGAAATAATTCTGCAGAGTGACATCAGGGGGTTAAGTAAGGAGGCTGTTGCAAGAGTGAAGCCAGACACAACGAGGGCTTGAAAGAGGGCCGTGGGTCTGGAGGAGGGGACGGCAGTGGGAGAATCACCAAGGGGGAAAGGAGGGACTCAAAGAGACCACAAGGCTTTGACACCGAATGACCAGAGAACAGTGGACAGCATGAACTGATAAAGGGACCAGGAGCAAGCTCTCAGTAGGGGCAGTATGGTTTCTGAGAAGTTGAGTTTAGGGTGCTAGTGAGATTTCTAAAGGGACCAGTTACCCTGGGAAGGTGGGTCTGAGCAGTGGATAGGGGTCTCAGACAAAGGTACAGATGGGCACACTTCGTTGCGGTAGTGAGTAAAAAGAGAAGAGGTTCCAAAACCTGACCCTTGAGTGGTACCCACACTTCCAAGCAGGCCGAGCAGGAGGAGGCCAAGAGGCTGGTGAGAACTCAGAGGGGCAGGAGGCGACTGAGGAGAAGCTGGTGTTATGGAAATCTGGCTGCAAGAGTTTCTAGCAGGACAGGTAACAGAAGTAGATCTGATCCTTTCTCCATATGTCACATGGTGAAGAGACCATCAACTCTTCCTATTTTATCAATATTATCAAAATAGAAGAGAAATTACATTTGCTTTTCAAAAAGATACCACTTTTCAAATTTACTCATAAAGACACAAAACATGTGACCTTTCTAAGGTCAATGAAAGAAAGCAGTATGTCTAGAGATTACTTTTATTATCTATCAAAAAACCAGATTAAAAAATTGAAGAGTAACCAAATAATATTCCACATTCAAAAAAGTTAAAATGTACCAGATGAAAGGAAAATGACAGTTTATATTGGCAGCTGTTCCTGGTCTCATATTCCAAAAAATTATTAGGCCATTAGAATTCCAACCTCAGAATTCAACATAAGGACTATGTGAAAATGACCACAATTGCTCAACAAGTACAAGCGGGAAATTTCTTTTCAGTTGTGGCTTCTTTATTCAAAAACCTTCAAATCTGACATTTGACACACAAAAAAAATCAACTTTTAATTTATCCCCGAGAAAAGCTCAAGATAATTAAAGAACGGAATGTCCAACATTGGGTCAAAAATATAAAACAAAACCCAACTTGAACAGTAAAACTGTTTATTCTGCAAAATTATTCCTCATCTCTTAGCTCTGCTGTGTCAACTTGCAACATGACTGCAGACGCAGCTCTTCCTCCCAATTAAACCTGCCTTTAAATGCCGTGCCAGTCAGCTTGCTGTGCGAAGCTACACCCTGCCGACTCTCAGGGTGCTCCGTGTTGGTGGGGAACAAAGAAGGACACTTTCCAGAAGAAAAACATAAATGACATAATAAGCTTTACAAGAACAACGAAGGCATATCACACTCTTTAAAAAGGAGCAGGTTATAGGATAATTTGATTTATTTGTTTGAAATACGAAAATAATTAGAGCAAATTAAAGTGTAAAAGATTTTACATGTCAGTGGCCTTTCCAGGCTGAGGAGACGCCCTGGCAGCTATGTGTCCATTGAATGGCACCCCTCACAGGACTAGAGCTTTCAGGAGGCTTAAGAAAAAAACAAAGAGTATTATATCAATGCTATTTTCATAAAATTTATAAAGATGATTCAGACCAAGCCACTCAACTTGCAAATCCACGCACTAAGGAATTATATGTAGTCTTATTAAAAATCAAAGTTTCTCTTGCAGTTCTCAATCAATTAAACAAACATGAAACGATGGCAGATACATGTCTTTTGATAATGAACAAATGAAACAAAATTTCATTTCAATTACAAAGTCGTTAAAAAGTTATTTAACAAAGGAAAACTTCATTGGAAGGAGAAATCCTGTTATAATGATAAAAAAGATATAGTCCAAGTGTTCCCATGTACAAGGCATAGGACAGAGAGAGGCCTTCAGACTCACTGTTTAATACGACCAGAAGTCTTTCTAGAGATTTCTGACCTTGTCTTTGGCCAACCTCTCAGCCGGCTCCATGTATGGGTGTGGGCAGTGGGCGTCCACTCTGGCACATGACAGCTATGACCCTACTGCCCTGTCCCCATCAGCTGTCTGAGCACACAAACGTGTCTTCGGCTCATAATCCAGAACATCTGTACTCCAGGTTCTCAGCAGAGAACACAATCTCAAACCCCGCTTTCCCATCTTTACCAAAACCTCAGTTGCCAGAAATTTGGGAAAATCCACTTGCAAATCAAAACAAAATCAACAGTATTAAAAATCACCCTTCTCCTGAATCACTTGTTCTGGAAAAACTGTCAGCAGAGTGAACTCCAGAGGCACATTCTCTTATACGTTCTATGTTACGCAGACTATAGAATCGTGCCCTCCCACTTTTTAAGAGTTTTCAAGCCAGTTCTCACTGACTTGAAATTTAATGTGTTTTACATTATATTCTGCCTCATTCTGTGTTGCCAAGTCTCGGCAAAATGCTTGTGTCTGGCCCTTTCACAAGTCATCATGAAGTCCACGCACACATGTCTCTGGGCCTGCTGCACATTGAGGGGCAAAGGGTAAATGGACCTTCCCTTGGTTCTGTCCTATAGAACATGTTCCACACGTTCTCTGGGAAGTGGGAACCTTGAGTACTATAGTGCTCTTCTATTTAAAGGGATTCGACTAAAGCATATGTAAGCAAAAAGATTGTGGATTCGGTTTTGCCTGTATAAATACAAAACCAGGGTCCTCAAAGTCATTGATTTTAGCTGAGGAGTTTAACAAGAGAAAAAAGCAGAGTATTTGTATTAAATACGTTGCCAAAATGAAGTTAGCCTGGCAAGCTGTTGAAAATTGGTGAAGCTGGGTGATGGGTAGATGGGGTTCTGCGTACTATTCTCCCTATTTTTGCATATGTTTGAAAGTTTCCATAATAAGTCAAAAAAACATTTTTTTAAGCTTTTCTTACTTAAAAAACATGAAGTCACCATATCCTTCCTTTCATGAGGTTTGAATTTACTATCTTACTTCAGAGAAAACAGATGATTCATTCATCATTCAATGGGTAGGAGGGGTGTGGAAGGATTTCCGTATGTCTATTTTGGACATAAAGTGAAAGAAGCTGGGAGCGGGATGTTCATATTTTGACCCAAGAAGAAGAAAACTGAAAAGGGAAGGCTTATTTATATTTTTATTGAGATATTTAGTCAAAGATGGTTACAGTGAAACTACCCGGAACCATAACTTACATAGGGGTAAAATTCCAGGTTTGTTTTTTTTTACCGGTAGTGGTCTGTTTTCCATTTAAAACCCAGAATATAATTAAAAAATTCATGTCACAAAATATCTGTTTAGATGATAAAATTTCAGTATAAACCATCTTCCACTGATTAGTTTATCCATCAAACAGAAATGACACCTGGCCTGTGGCTACAGGGAAGAGACAATAATCATAAAGGGAAAATAAGAATGACTCATTTAAACCTTAATCGCCTTTTTAGTAACGCCCACATTTCAGCAGCGTTACTGCAATCCAGTTTACAAATGGTGCCGACAATATTTCTGATGAGCAGATTTTCTTTGACATATAAATTGACAAAAGAACAGCAAATGTTTTTCTTTCTACTACTGCTAACTGAAAGTTAAGGGAAAACTAAATAAAAGCAATAAAATCTCACTATTTTTATGTCAAATTTACAGATTTTTTTTTTTTTAAATCACATCTTAAACAACTGGGATACAGCAAGAAGACCAAGCCGCGTGTCCCCCAGCAGAGGAGATATAAATCTGGGGCTAGGGAAGATGACACAAAGGCAGAGAGTGACATTTTTACTGGGTGGTCTCACTGGCTATTTACAAAGGCCACTATAGCTCCTGTTTTATTTTACTTTTTTTAAATCGGCTAAATCTACTCACAAAAGGAACAAGTCTTCCTCAACTGAAATGCCAGTCAAGATTTCTTTTAAAGTGATTTCTTCATTCAGACCTACCCAGGATGAATAACTCGCCATAAAGAAAGTTTTATTAGTGATTCTGCAGTAACGGAGAACGGGTTCATACCATAGATCTAAAGAAAACCAGAACCACAGTTACAGCAGAGGCACTAACGCCTTCAAAACACAACAGTAGAAGTTTTTTCTTTATGGCTTACGTTCAGGTTTTTAATTTTTTTTCTTCACATTCCAAGTAAGCATCTTTTTTCAACCCTCATAATTCAGTCTCTTGTGATACTGGTATGAAGAAATGGAGATCTTGGGGGTTTTTAACCCAATACATATGTTACTCTTCACAGAAGGCAGAATTCCTTGCAGGTGGAAACTTCTTAGTTGTTGCAACAAACCAGGTGGACAAAATACCAAACTTTGCTATGAACTATTGCCTACTGAGTCAACATAAAAGGCACAAGTATTGTGGCCAAAATAAAAAAACAACAGTAGTGTTTTCACAAAGAATAAAAAATTTTTCGGTTTTTCTCTTTTTTTCTTTCTCTCACCAATTTTCAGTCCTTAAAAATTCCTAAATAACTTTCTTTAAAAGTCCTAAAAATGCACTTTTTAAGAAGTTACAGAGGTTCCAGGAAAAGAAATCATGTAATTCCCAAACTTTGATGATCTAAGGAAGCTGGAATCTCCTAACACACCTCATTACTGTTTCTCTCCGCACACCAAAGACCTTCCTGCTTGGCCCACATCTCCTCTTCAAGGAGCCAGTATATTTCTACTCAGGAAACTCAAAGCACATTCTCCCCACTCTGTCACTCCAGACAGCTTCACTTGTGAACAAGTTCTTATCTCGGGCGGTAGAAAGCGAGGATCAAGTTCAAGAACCACGGCTAGGGTTTTTAGGGATCATGGAGGAATTTCCTCGCTGGCCAGTGTGATAACCACTTTGACTTGAGTTAGGTCTTTGTGGAACAGAGCGTAATCTGTTAAAGCCTCAGAGACCACGCGTCTTCTGTGCGAGCCCAGGGAAGACGGCGCACCCACAAGCCACTGACTGAAATTTTGACTTCTTACACCAGCTCATCATTCCCCCAGGGGACCCCTCGAGCCTGCAGCATCACCCCCATTTCTCCACACACCGTGAATGTCTTCTCTGTTAAATGGAAGTCCAGAGTCACTTCTTCCATGAAAGATTTCAAAGTTAGAGTGCAGAAAACTCCTATTTCTCAGTAAGTCATTATGTCCCCTATATGATAACATTTTACAGCTCTTTTTACTTTGAATTTATCTGACTTTCTTTCTCATTCTAGACTATGAACCTCATAAGGGTAAGAACGTTTTTCCCCTCATATTTTAAAAGGGATCTCTGAAATGCTTAGTCAAGTGCTGACACTGTGGCGATAGTATTTACTGGTAACATTAACCAATTATATAAAGATCAGGTTGCCTTTCATTTAAAACAGTTGAGGTATGTCTACTAAAATTTCTCCAGATTTCTTTTTTCTCCTCTCAAACTACATAACATTTCCTCTCACTCTGTCTCTAGATAAAAATATCTGAGTTTCACCCAGTTTGCTCCCTCAAATGTGAGATGTTTCCCTTCTTGTTTTCTCAAGATAATGCACCTATCAGTGCCCTCATTTCCATCTCTTTTCAAATTCTAAGGGTCCATCACAACTGTCACCCTCTCCCTTTCCGCTGAGCCTCTCCCAGTGTCTAAACTGGCATGCCTGACTTTCCCTCTGCCTCTCTGGAAACTAATCTTGCTTTTCACATGTTGTGTGGGAGAATGTATTTTGAATGGAAAGACACCTTGTGGTTCCTTTAACCTGATATTCTTTTATTCAGTGATGGCCACACTTCTCAAGCGCGTTACTATATTCCCATATTTCTCCCCCATCAGCTAACTCCTTCCTCATCTGTAACCCAAGTTGGTCTCCAACACCTGATGAAACTTGCTCTCTGCGAAGTCAGCAATGAGCCTTTTATCGCCAATCCAACAGCCTTTTCCACATCTTTATTCTCCTCGACCTCTCTGTTGTCTTGAGCACTGTTAAATCCTCTCCTCCCAGAAATCTTTGCCTTTGCCACCAGAAAACCCTGGCTGTCCTCCTCCCCCTTCCAGCAGGCTTTTTGCTCCTCCTCCTTCTTGTCTTCCCTTTCAGTTGTGGATATTTCCCAAACTAGATATTTCTTATCTCTCCATTCTTCTCTCTAAACACTGCCTCCTTTGGACAATTGCTTAATCAATTCCATAAATTAATAAAGGCATTGCTATAATCTAAGCACACGCCATGTGCCAGGCACTGTGCCAAAGATTACCCTCAAAAAGCACTGAATTTAGTGGCTGGCCCAGTGGCATAGTGGTTAAGTTCACATGCTCTGTTTTGGCGGCCCAGGGTTTGCAGGTTCGGGTCCCAGGCACAGACCCAGCACCACTTGTCAAGCCATGCTGTGGCAGCATCCCATGTAAAATAGAGGAGGATGGACACAGATGTTAGCTCAGCAACAATGTTCCTCAAGCAAAAAGAAGAAGATTGGTAAGAGATGTTAGCTCAGGACCAACCGACCTCACAAAAAAGAAACTTTTTAAAAATCACTGAATTTAATACATATGACAAACTTATAAAGAAGTAATTATAATACCACGTAAACTGTGCTGAAGAGAAGTCTTACCAAGCATTGAGCGTGAACACAGGAGGAAAGCAACACGTACATGCCGGGAAGGGCCAGAGCGAGAAAACTTCAGCGAGGAGGTGATGTGTGGCCGGAGGAGAGAAGTGAGCTCCCCGCAGATTCAATGCAGAGGGAAAGGCATGGCCACAAGGACCAGCCGCGGTGCTGGCTGCACAGGGCACGGCGAGCCGATGACGGGCAGTGAACCAGGAAAGGCTGCTGGGCGTGGCCTTGTGGGCCAGGAGGACCACAGATATTATCCTGTGGCAATGGGGAACCATGGAAGGCCCTAAGATGACCAGACTGACCAGATTGGAAGAGCATTTAGGTGGCAACGTGGAAAGTGGGGGCAGTAAGGCCCGCAGGAGGCTATTCAAGAGTCTTGGCAGGACACGTGGGAGAATCTCTGGGACAGAACAGAGAAAAGGTGTGTTGACACCCTACCTTCTCAATGTACAGTAGGAAACCAGGCCCAGAAATATGTGCCTCTAAGCCTCATAATCACTTGTGTAAAGGCCGGGCACAAGCATTCTGGCAAGTCTTGGGAATACAGAATGAGGCAAAACACATTAAATTTCAAGTCAGTGAGAGATGGTTTGGAAACTCCAAAAAATAAAAACAATAAAAAAGCACAGTTTTACATATGTTCTGCATAACACAGAACATGCAGGAGAATCTGCCTTAGGGGTTCACTCCGTCACAGCAGGGAGACTACTAGGAGGCCACGTGGGAGATGAGCCTGGCTTGGACTAGAGATGGCAAGAAGTGATGGGCCCGCGACGGGGTGCGTTTACATGCGGAGATGGCAAAAAAGCCAGAAGGCAGAACTATGGGGCTTGGTAACAGAATGAACGTGCCAGGTATGAGAGAAGGAGGTTCAAAGAAGGACTGTGAGGCTCCCAGCATAGGTGGCTGATTGCTGTCATGAGCTAAGGCAGGGAACACAGCAGGATTAAAATACATGGAAAGGAGAAAAAATAAGTTTCTGACTGACACAGATTCAACAGTAATATAATGCAAATGACTTGACCATTAGAGTATGGTGCCAAAAAAGAAACAGTGGAAGAAACAGTTTTGGGGCAGTAAGATCATGAGTTCAGTTTTAGAGCCCGAGTTTGGATGGGTATCATGACACCCAGCTTTCCCTGTCCAACAGGCAATGGAAACACCAGTTCTCATGAGGGCCTTCCTGCTGATGATCCCTAAAGCTCATCTCCACACCCAGCATGGCACGAGTCCTCTAACTGGACATCTCCAACCGTCTCTCGCATGTGTGCACATAGTTGCCTCACTGTCATCTCAAACTCGGCGAGTTCAAGACTAAACTCATGATTTCCCTCCTCAGTCAGCCTCTGCCCCGCTGTCTTGCTGATTCAATGACACAGTCATTCTTGCAGTCAGCTGGGTTTAAATCTCATGGTCATCTGTGAGTCCTCTCTCTCTTAGTTCTCACTTCTAGTTAGTTGCCCAACTTCCTTCAATTTATATCTGAAACGACTCTTATTTAGGTCTTCCTTTTTACACACCAGGTTTCCACACTTTTCCCAGTTGTGTCATCCTGCATACCACTGGAAGACAAATTTTCCTCAAAGACTCTCTCTTTATGCCATTCTCCATCTCCAGAAGCATAAGGACCTGACCATCTCTCACCCCATCGAGATGGAACTTCCTCTGCCTAGTTCCGGATCCCTCCATAATCTTTCTCATTGTACTCAACACGCTGACTCAAAGCTCACATGTTCCTATGTCTCAGGCTGGGTGACAGGGGCTTGAAGTACTCCACCTCCTCTCACAATAACCCTCGGAAGTAGAAGCCTCACTTCTCAGGAAGCAGCTAAGGCTCCTAGAGGTTTCCCAAGCTGCCCACTTGAAAGTCATGAAAAGAGGAAACGGCCCAGGTCAGCTTGGCCCCGGAGGAGGGAGCAGGGCCTTTGGTGGCCCTTGTTGCTTTCTTCATCTTATGTAGAATGTGTTCTTCTCCCTATGATAGTGCTACCTACCTTCAAGTTTCCAGTGACCCCAAATCATCTGGGTTTGGTTTTAAGATATTTAATCCTCAATTTAATGAATTAAAATGCATGAGAAGCAGGAGGAAAAATAAGTTTCTGTGTCACAGATTCAACAATAAAAATAATGCCAATGGCTTGCCTATTGGAGTATGGTGTCAAAAAAGAAGGGTATTACACAGTATTATGGGTTGAATTACATCCCCCCAAAAGATATGTTGAAGTCCTAACCCTTAGAACCTCACAATGTGACCTTATTTGGAAATAGGGTTGTTGCAGATGTAATTAGTTAAGATGAGGTCATACTGAGTAGAGTGAGGCCTTAATCTAATACGACAGGTGTTTTTATAAGAAGAAGAGAAGAGACACACAGGAAGAGGTTGGCCATGTGACAATGGAGGCAAGGACTGGAGAGTGACGCATCTACAAGCCAAGAATACCAAAGAGTGCTGGGAAACACCGGAAGGGAAAGGCAGCAGGGAGGACTCTTCCCTAGAGCCTTCGGGGGAGCCCGGCCCTGCGGACACCCTGATTTCAGACTTCTGGCCTCCAGAACTAGGGGACGATAATGTTCTGTTGTTTTAAGCCACCTGGCTTTTGGTACTTGGTTATGGCAGCCCTAGGAAACTAATACACATGGCAAGAAACTTCCCTTGATTTACACATTTTCTTTCTGAAACCCTACAACACACACACGTGCACACACGTGCATGCACACATGTGTGCACAGGCTCACACAGGCACACATACACATTCCCTTTCATACTACCCAGTTCTAAACCTCATTTTATCCACATAGGGACCAACAGTATTCTCGTAATGAGACAGTCTGGATAACGGCCTTAGCCGGGTAGCACTCCTATCATATCTACACGTATTTCTATAATTTTGTTTCCCTGGTCATATCGGGTTATAAAGGAAGTCAGTCCAATATAACAGAGGCACATTCCTAGACAATGGAAGAGAAAATGCCCGATGGAGGTAGAGATCCTTAGGTGAGCCCGTTTCCGGCACTCCCACATTCATACAGGGGACGGAAATTCTATATGCCAGATAAAGTGTTTTTCTTTTCTTTTTTTCACCCTAGGATACTGGGCTATCTGAAGCCAATACTTATGAAGGAAGAAGTTTAAAACTTCCCATTTAAACCCCTTAGACGGAGAGGATTTACAAAGATCCTGTTCAATGTTCTGCTGACACATTGTCAGAAACATTTATCATGCGACCTTTTGAAGTTTTTTCCACTCCCTTTTAGTTATTAAAGCTTGGATTGCAGTTAGTTATCAACAACAAAGCATACACGTGATAGTGTTTTTATAGTCAGCCTTTCAGTTTGATTTCTCAACTACTGAGCGACATTAAATTCTCCTGATGAGAAAAATGATTAGTGACCTAGTTTCATGCTGAATGCACAACACAGTTGATTTCTGAAATCACTTCTATATGGACTAGAGATGAAGTAGGGGTCTTGGAAATTTCACTTACGTGTTTTATAATGCTCCAAATTCTAAGAGTCTTCAGCTAGAAGACTGTGCCACTTTAAGTTAGACTGTAATTCTTTCAGTGCAAATTAGGAAAGAATGACCTATATTACTGAGATTTCTCTGGCAACTTGATTACTACTATAAATTTCTTCACACTGAAAATACCTGCAGTTCACATTTTCACAAGACGAATTAAAATTCTTTTTAGATAATTCAATTGAATAATATTTTTAAGTACATACAACGTGTTAGATGTCATATAGAAAGGATAAGTTGGTAAGACATGGTCTCACCTTTCAAGGAGCTTACGCTATCATAGAAGGTATGTGATAAGGACAAAAAGCAGGGGAACACAGTAAGTATCTTAAGTGTCTAATTGAGAGAACAAAAGGAAAAGGGAAGGACACAGGAAGAAGTTCAATGACAGCACAAAGAAGCAAGCAGATAAATGCAGCATGTGGGACATTCTACAGCACAGCTGACGTGGCTTCTGCAAGAAGTCACTAGCATAGAATAAAACGTAAGGAAGGGTCTGCTTTAGATTGAAAAAGACATAAGATTTATAACAACCAAATGTAAGGTTTAGATTTTGTTTGGATCCTAATTCAGACAAACCAACTGTGAAATGGCATTTTTGGGTCAATTGGGGATATCTAATTATGAAGCAGGTATTAAATGATACTAAAAGATAATTGTTAATTTTCTTGGTATGACATTGGCACTGTGGCTGTGTGAGATAATGTCCATGTATTCTGAGAGGCACTCTGGAATACAGGGAATACATGGAATAATACAGGATGTCTGGGATTTGTTTTAAAATATTTTAGAAAAGAGAGAAAACATAAAGTAAATATGCTCAAATCTTGATAATTATTGAAGCCGTGTGATGGCTACATGGGAGTTCATAGTACTATCCTCTTTATTTTTGGGTATGTTTGCAAATTTTCATACAAAACTTAAAAAAAAAACCCCACATACAATAAACTGACATGGCAGAAAAAGCACAAGATCAGGAAAGTCTTTAGGTAGGAAGTAGCATTTGGGAAAAACTTGAATAATAGCTGCACGTTTGACAGGCAGAAGGTGGGGAAGGGGGAAGAAATGTCTGCCAAAGAAAGAGCATTTGCAAAGGTAAATAAGAGAAAAGTAGGGGTGTCCTTAGCAAACAACATGCAGTCCAAAGGAGCAGCCCCTGGACTGTGTGAAGGAGAGGCAGTCCTGCAAAGGGAGTGAGGGCAGAGCACTGGGGCTGAGATTACACTTAATTTGGTGAAAGCAGAGAGACTTTCATGCAATGCCTAAACTCAAGAAGGGACACATAATCACTTCCTAGATGTCAGTAACACATGTCCCAGGCTTAGCAGGTACAAAACTAGACATATTTTCAGTTCTCCTGCTTTCTTCCTCTCCCCTCTCACCCACCCCTTTGCCTAAACCTATTGATCTTCCTATATATTCAGATCTAGATTAATGGAACCCATGTTCACTAATCATCCAAATCAGGAAAGTTGAGGACACCTCTAAATTTTCTTTACCCTTAACCTCCCATCAATCATTTACCTACCTCCTAAATGCTTCTCCTCTCCAGCCCTACTGTTACTGCTCTTGTCGATTCTCATCTGGTCAATGACCACACTCATAGATCTCTTCTTTCCAATTCACTGTTGCTATTCCTGATCATCAAGTTTTCTCTGTCCCATTGAATAACACCACCATCACCTACACAAACCATCAAATTATCCAAGGCAAAGACTCAGGAGATATCCTTGATAACTTGCTTGTATTCCACTTATTCCCACCCATAGAGTCCTGTTTTTCACCACTAAGCCCTGTGGATTCAATCTCTTAACTACATTTTGATTTGGTCCACTTCATGCCATCTCTACTAACCTTCTTGGATTGTATTGTCAGAGCCGCCTAGCTGGTCTTCACTCATTCCTCATGGCTCCCCTCAGTCTATTCTTCATAGAGCAGCTAGTTATCATTTCAAAACCCATCACTGAATACCTTCTTTTGCTCACTTTCCCCTGCCACATCCAATTCATCAGTAACTTCTGTTGACTCTACCTTAAAACATGCAGAGTCCACCCATTTCTCTCTCTCTCTAGTTCTAGCACCCTAGTCCAAGCAATGGCCATCTTTCATCTAAAGATTACTCCAACAGCCTACAGTCTCCCTTCATCTCCCTCTTATACATTCTGCACACAGCAGTCAGCTCAATTCATTTGAAGTGAAAATGCCGCTAGCTTAAAATTCTCCAGTGGCTTACCATTACACTTAGAATAATGTCCAGTCCATGGCCAATTAGGCCCTACAAGACCTGGCTTTTACTCATCTCTTAGGCCTCTTCTTGTACCAGTCTCTCTTTCATCTTCTCTGGTCCAGCCACATATTGCCTTCCCTTTGTTCTTTGAACATGCTAAATTCATTACTACTTCACAGACTTGTACCAGCTCTTCCCTTCTTTTAGGAATCTTTTCTCCACAATCTTTACATGGTCAACTCCTTCTTGTAACCACTCTCAGATTACATATCACTTCCTCAGGGAGGCCTTTCCTGACCATGCAACGTAAATTGGACACCTGATCATACTTTATGATATCCTATCTTAAGTCTTCACAGAACACTTACCATCATCTTTATTCTTTCTCTTTTATTAGAAGACTCTATGAAAGCCAGGAATGGATCCTGTTCACCACTGAATTTCAGGGATCTAGAATAGAGCTTGGCACATTAGAAGGTGCTCAACAAATACTTGCTGAATAATATCTGACCATGTCCTCCACTATTTAAAATATTCCAAACGTTTCCACATGGTCTTCAAGGCGCTGCCTGATCAGACCCCTGCCTTCCCTTCCATCTTCATCTTGTACCACCCTCGCCCATTCCTCATGCTACAGCCACACTGGCTGTCTCAGCTTGTCATATGTGCCATTTCTCTCTGACCACATGACTTTGCATATTCTCTTCTACCTCAAGCATGACTTTGCCACTTAACACTTCATTATCTCTCTCCACACATCCTTTAGATCTCAGCTTAAACATTACTCTTGTAGAGAAATCTCTCCTATCAGGTCTGCTATGATGTATTCCATAGTACCATGTGCCTCTCCTTTGTAGCCCCATCAGTCACATCTTCACATTTATTTCTGTGATCATTTTATTTGCCTAGCACTTACGTCTTCTTCTAGCTCTAACTTCCACGAGGGCAAGGGCTATTCTTGTCATTGAAGGACTTTAAAAACCACTCTATTAAAAAGGTCATTTTCCTGGAAAATAAAACTTACTGATGGTGGGGGTAGGGAAAATCTGTATTATTTCTGAATTCTAATTTGAATATACAATAATGAACATAAACATTTATGCTCCTAAATACACAGCAAGAATTACATTAATGGTGAAATTATGAGTCATCTCATCTGATGATTTTGCTGCTTTTTTTAAGATGAAAGTTTCAGAAGTTTCTAACTGGATTTTTTTTTTTTAAGATTGTGATTTCCTATGTGAGTTAAGAGAATGTAAAGGATTCAAACTCTTTTTGAATTACTGGATTAACAATTACTGTTGTCAGGAAAGTAAGCATTTCCCCCCTAATCACTAGGAGCAGTACATGATAAATATAAGGAAAAGCCCTTATAATGTTTTAACACCTTTCAAAGTAACTCTAATAAAAGACAATAATGTGTTAGGTAAATCATGACTTCATGAACTGTATAAGAACTAGCTTGAAACAAAAGACCCAGTAAACTTAATGTGGAGATGAAATAGTCAAAAAATATTTTTAATAAAAAACCAAGGCTGGTTCTTGGCAGAGTGTAGCCAAAACATATTTGCTCAATCTTCACTTTTCACCAAAGGCTTTCCTTTACTAATGAATTATGCCTGTAACTAAAACTATAAGGCTAGCATGGCTTCTTTGAAATGAACTGCCACGAACCAAACACCTAAAACTTAAGATAAGTGCTGTTTCTCTTTAAAATTGACAAAACTCATTTTAGAGCATTACATGATTGGTAGCCTTGAAAAAGACGATTGTAAAATAATACATGCTAATTGAAGAAAAATAGAAAAGCATAAAGAGGAAAATAAAATTTCCGTAATTCTTGTACTCAGATATAACCACTACTAGCACAATGTCTTTTTCCCTAAGCATATGAAACTAGCATGTTGAACCCATATGACTCACTGAGTATAATGGTAAGAGCCCCTCTCTCTCTGTCTTCTACTGTTCTCTTAACCTCCCTTAGTGGAGGCAGCTCTTCTGTCCCTTGGTGAAAACTCAGAAAGGGGCCTTGATTTTTCAGGTCACTCTAGTCGTACAGTCACTTTGAATTGCATGCATAGTCTTAATCCACTTGGATCACTCTCAACAAATTTAAATTGTCCCTAAAAGCAACTTAATCTAAGGTAAGACGTATTTAAGGGACTGCAGAGCACCATCCTATGACGTATTATCAAGGTACTTTTACTTCCTGTGTATCTGTGACCCAGGCACCTGAACCAGCTGGGTGGTCCTGGTGGGGCCCCTACACACCAACATCCCTGATGATGGCTGAGACTGGACTGGATGTCTGGGTGTCTCCTTGCCTCACCCTCCTAGTTGTTATATTTTATTCTCCTCTGAGAATATCCCTCAACATTTGTCTTCACCCTGCTTCCTGGCCTTCAGCTCTCTGTTGCAGCTCTCTTTGTACATTGCCCTTGGCCTGCTGGATGGAGTGGTCCTCTTTACTCCCTTCTGCAGAGAGTTGGCACACTGAATGGGAGTCTCACGATCACTCTGTGCTCATTTATGTATCAAAAGCCTACCGCGCTCAACGGAGCAACTCCTGAGATGCTGTAAGTAAAGGAAATCAGGGCATGAAGTTAATGGTTCTTGCCCTCACAAGGTAATTGTGGTATTTCCCCCCACAATTCATGGATAAGACATACAGAAGATGAATAGTAGGACAAAAAATAAACACCTCTTTATCCACTTCTTTTAGATCTCTGAGGAGACTGAAGTATTCTGTATTTATATGCCAGGTGGAAAGTAGCCTGGAGAAAATGATGTCTAATATTGCTTATATCTTAGGCAGGAATAGTTCCAAAGACTTTTGAAATATGGCATATTAAAAATGCTCGCAAAAATAACATAAAACAGGACAGGGTTACCCGCATCGCCATCCTCATTGTGTAGTTACCGCCCTCTTCCATGCGACTGGCAGAGCCCAGACAAACATATAATTTCTGCTGTGCCGTGGGGCTTCAAAAGGGTTTTGAGCAACAAAAAAAGCCTTCTGCTTTCTCACCAGCAAATGTAAATAGTGACCAAAATAGTACTAGAAAGAAAGCTGGGTTAGGGCTGTCTGGGCCCTGCTCTAATTTTCACTTTTGATGAGAAGATGTGAGCAAGTCTGTCCTCTGTGTAGGTGGGTGTTGTGGGTGACATTCAAAAGCAAGGACTGGATGGGGCTCAGAGCTGTGCTACCGGCAGCAGAGAACTATAATGAAGCTTGCATTCATGCCAAAAATCACCTATGCCAAGCTGAATTAGCTAATGCTGGGTCAGGAAGGAGGTGAAAACTGGGCATAAAAACTATGAAAGGCAGACTCGAGGCACAAAATAAATGGGAAACACGTTCAAAGTATTCAAAGTATAGTACACTGACAGACCAACCACACTATAATCTCCATACATCAATCATTCTCACTTTTCCTGTGTGTTTTCCTGGTTTCCGAGCTTTATAGTAAGGTAGGTAGATGATGTATGGCAATTGAGTATTCTGGTAGCTTTACGGAAATGCATAATATAAGATGTGAGCAGAGTACGGCTTTCTAGCTAGTGGTCTAGGGTGTTACCAGGTATGCAGACAATTAGAACCTGCTGATATAATTAAAATTATTACATAGCCTTCTGAAAATTGCTGTTTTTATTTTGGGGAACTACAAGTCCAAATCTGCAAAGGATACAAATTACATTAACTTTAGAAACAAAAACATAAGAAAATCTAAATATAGCCATTTAAGGAAAACCTATACTGTCTAAAGAACAATTTAGAAGTTATTTTAAGAGCAATACCAAATTGTTGTGCGACACATTGGTTCCTACAAAACACACTCAGGTGATGGCAAAACTCACAAATACAGTCCATTTCTATCCCTCAAATTCTTTAATAACTATTATTTCCTTCCATGTCAAGTCAATCTACTTGCCTTCTTCTCTAGGTTCCTCTCCAAGGAGCTGAAGAACATTTAAACTTCCTTTTCTTCCTAATTTTGGCCACTCTTCATTTGTGCATACTAACTTCTTGGTCACCCTTCTAAAGGATACTGAATGTCACTTCTCTAAACCTTGAATACGCTCCTCGTCTAAATTATGCAAGCATCCTCTACTTTTTCCTCTTCAAAAAGGATTTGGTGTTTCCCAAGAGAACACGTCCCTTTGAGCTCCAAACATAGTCTCGTGTGCATGCTCTCTCTCTCTATATATATTTTTTCTCTCTATATATATACATATATATTCTTGGCACAACGTAAATATGTAACATTTTTAGGTAATTCTGTTTGTTACATCTAATTTACTTTGTGTTGTAATAACCCAACTGATCAAAATGTGAAAAAGTCAAGAAATCAGATATTTTACCATATTCTTTTTTTTTTGCTCTATATAATGTCAAAATTTTTACCACTGACCTGATAATTATTGACCATTTACATGAAGATGAACATTACCCAGTAGTATATACATCCGTCAGTTTATTCTTGTTTCTTTATCTACGGATTCAGAATGTGACCCAGCCCTAACCTTCTCCCTTTCCCAACTCCTACAATTATATGACCTCAGTTCTTCATTTATCAGCCATCTGTGTCCCTAGTCATCCTCCTAGTTCCTTCATTTTCTCTCCTCTGAAAATCTTGACTTTGCCTCTATTTTGACAACTAACTCCATTGCTATATCATAGGTATTTTATTATTTAGGATCGGTGCATGTCTGAAATCTTAAATTAAGCAATCAAATATTCTGGCCTGGTAAAAGGAACATCATCATCAAAGATTTATACACAAGGAAACAGTGGGTATATTTAGGCAATAAAAATAGTCCCCTCGGGCTGATGCTTAGGGCACCTGTAGGGAACAGTGGAACATGAAGGAGATAGGCTGGTTGAGCTGTTTGTTTTATGTTTCACTGGATAGTGGGGAATAACTGAAAGCTTTGGAGTAGGGGAGTGATATGATTGGTGTGTTTAGATATAGGACTGATTTATCTGCTTTGGTAAAGCATGAAGGAGTTGAACTACTGGGAGTAAGGAGATTCAGGAAGAGTCTAGGAGAGAAGTAATAAGCATAAATTGGATGGAGGTAATGGTAACAAAAGGAAAGGGTTAATTTAAGGCATAGAAACAACTGACTCTGTGTAGGAAGCAAGGAAGGGAAGAAGTCAGCTGAGGACTCAGTATGATTTAAGTCCTGAGTCGTAAGAGTGGGGAGGAAATAGGTTGAGTTCTAGAAGCCAAGGGATCATCCATATAGAGGTGTCTATTTAGTCTGGAACTTGAGGGTAAACTAGGGTCAGGAGTTCAAAGTTGTGATTCTTCTGCAGAATAATTAGAGTTGAAATTGTAGGAGTGAATGAGTTGGCTAAGGGAGAAAGAATAAAGAAAAGATCATAGAGCGTTGGTGCAGAATTTATGTTTAGGGTTCCTGAAGAGAAAAGAAGAGCCACTGGCTAGAACCACAGAAGGCATTTTAAGTGTGGTGTGGAATCTGGGGAGTCAAGGAAGGGGAGAACTTCAAGGAGGTGGTTAACAGAACTGACGTTGTTCAGGAGAGGTGGAGGAGATCCATGACTGATATCACCCTGACCATCATCATCAACACACTCACCATCACAATAACAAACCACCACTACTGCTATTTCTAACACTAAAAATAAGGAGGAGGAAGTTGATCATTTCTAAGAACGTGGCTTTATTAGTTGGTAAATATAAATGCCAAATTCACTTCTTCATTCAACCAAAATTTACGGAGTGGTTACTATTTGCCAAATACCGCACTGGGCTCCAGGTGTAAGGAAAAGAACGAGAAATGAATGCATGGTGAGAAAGCAGGGGGAACAGGCTTCGCCCCACTCTTCTAAGAATTTGGTGGTCCTAAGAGTTTGAGAGGGGATAGTAATCTAGGTCAGGGGGACTAGTCAGAGTCAAGTCAGACTTTGTTTCTAGGGGAAGAACTATTTAACCTTACAAGTCTGAAATATTATACTGTGCTAATTGTACTGTGAGACCCATCTACAATTTATAACAATGTTTCTGCTGGAAAATATGTTCAGAGTTTCCATTTGGGATGCAAATAATACATCTTTCCCTACAATACTCTTGGTAGTGTAATTGATTCAAAATTTGGGGGGTAGTGATGGAAACAAGAGAGAGGATTATGAGACCATGAGGAGAGAAACAGTTAGAGAACATGATGCCATAAAGGGGCATTTCAGGGTATAATGTGATTCCAAGGGCCTTCTTGGGAATGTGATGGCGCAAGAAAGTTATAGGAAATGGAGGCCTGGGAGTCATGCTACGATCACAGGTCTGGATTCTAGAAATTATTTATTATTGCCATAATCTTTAAATAAAAAACTGTATTTTATACCTACAGAAGCCAGGAGTCTCTAAACAATGGTGCAAATAATTCAAGCCTGGAGACATTCTCAGCTAGAATAAATTCATATTTATATGTTCCATTTTATGTAATTCCTAGAAAAATGCTACTAACCTTTATGACTCGGCTCTCATTGGGAAATACAATTTCCTCAGCAAAATAAATATGTATATTTTAGGACTTCTTACTACATCACACTTAAAAGCCTTTACTATGAATTTAGAAACTTGCCTTGTCCCTGGAAACAGCCTTTGAAAGGATGTCATGTGCCTGAGGCAAGTGGCTGGATGGGCAGTATACGGCTCCCTCCGTACTCTCTTTAAACTATAATGATCCCACAGATATGAAAACAGGTTAGTCCCAGAAGAGAGTGAAGAATGCCAAAAAGACACCAGAAATAGGACAAAAATAAGGTTTTGAAACTTATTTGATGATTTTCAGAAACGCCACATTATGACCACTGTGTTTAATTTTTATCTTTTCTTTTGATTAGCAGTTTTTCCTCTCCGGCTTTTGAATCCTGGCTCTTCCTCCTGGCTCCAGGGCTTAACCTAAAGGCAGATATTTGAAGCGCACGCTCTCCTTCAGTGTCCTCCAACATAGTAGGTATGCTTTATATATGCTATATGATAAATACAAAGCACTGCTTTGAAAACAACTTTTTTTTTTCTCTCAAATCCTTTTCCCAGACTCTCCCAGCTTTCAAGTTTTAATTTCCATGCACATCATTTCTTGGAAAACTAGCAGCTAGAGAATTTGCACCCCAGTGAAGGCATGGGTGGCTGAAGGTGAAAATGTTTCAAAGGGCCCCTGACTTCTTGGCCAGGAAGAAATAAGAGAAAGGAAAGCAGGGAAGCCGACTGCTCCGTCTTGTCCCCTGGCACTCATTCTGGTTGGCAGACCTTACAGGCAATTGTAGCAATCTCACTCTAAAAATCAAAGGGAGCAAAAAAAAAAAATCCCTTTTTTGACTGTAAATATTTTTTTCTGACAACTTTTCTCTATTTTTATAAAATTCGACTCAATAACACTCCATCCTTGACTAAGCGAATGTGCTGAGATATAAAGGGGATATTTTGATATATCTTGACTGAAAGTTGTATTTACTATTTTAATTTCGATCAAATATTTGCTGTTTGTCCATAGAATATAACCAATGACTAAAGTTTAGCCAAGAGCCTCCTTCAACTCATCCCGTGAGGAAGACGGCCTCTTTCCAGGGGCCCCTTAATGTTAATGTCTATTTCACTAGTTGTTAAACACATACTTGTATTAAATTCTACTGACTGTTTTTTTCCAGGAGGATTTAGTTTAACTTTCTTTTTTTTTGACATACTTGTTTATGTTTATTGATAAAATGAAAGGAATTTTTATGTCATGAAATAATCTAGCCTCAACATGATGAAATAAAAACTTGGCTCATATGGAGAAAGGAAAGGGAAAGCCAACTTTTCCGAGCTTCTAGATAATTGAGGGACTGACGATGGAGAGAGGACAGACCAGAAAATGTTCTTATTTTCGGGTAAAGCCTGTAAGTATGATTGTTCTCTTAGCCCTAAAAATTTTTTCAAGTGTTTCCACATGAAAAATTCCAAGAAATGCTATTAATGATTTGCCTCAGAGACACGGAGAAAGGGGGAAGAAAGGAGGAGTGAGGAGGGAAGTTTGAGGACTCATCCCAAAACAGGGCATGGAGTACAGGATTTTTGGATGCTTAAGAAGTTAAACTGCTTTTCTCTGCATATGTTGCAGAGAAAAAGAGAGAGCTTTCTAAGAGGAACTGTGTTTTTATCGCTTTATACAGTCCACACAAAAGTGGACACGAGGCCTGGGTGTGTTTGGCAGTGAACGTCCGGTGAGCTGACAAATGAGTGCTGAGTGACCACGGCGTCTGAGGCACTGGGCTCAGCTCTGGGCTCGCAGTGAGTGGCTCTGTTCTTATAGAGCTCAGAGGCCAGCGGGAGGTGCGGAGAAGTAACAGCAATCACTTTGTTACATGTGTCCACGCTACAGCGGGAACATCAGAGGGCACAAGAGGAGCAGGAAGGATGGAACGTAAGCCAGTTGTGGGAGCCTGGGATGGCTAAGGAAGTATGTCTAGAGATAGAGACACCTAAAATGAGACCTGTAGCATGAGCAGGAGTGGGACAGGGGAAGGGGCAAAGGCTTGCCATATTTGAAGAGTTAAAGGTGAGTAGTGGCAGGAGTGTGGGGGGGGCAAGGAGGCAAGAGGTGAGAGATGGCCAAGACAGGCTGGTGGTCATGGAGTCTTGCAGGCCTTGTTAGAGCATTGGGGCTGTATCTTCAGGCCCACAGAGACCCAGTGAAGTAAAGATCACTCTAGATGTGGTACAGGGAAGAGACTGCATGGGGAGAAGCCTGGGTGGGAGCCTGCTCAGAATCAGGAGAGAGCTGGCGCATCCCTGCATTAGGGGAAGGGCCTTGTGGATGCAGAGAAGACGGTGAGCCAAAGTCAAGATTAGAACTAAGTGACTGGATGCCTGTGGGAAATGACAGAAGAGGAGAAAAGGAAGGACAGTGCCATTAACTGCATTTGGGAACCAGAAGCAGAAGCAAGTGTAAAAGGCTTCAGATAATTTCAGTTTTGGATATGGTGAGTTTCAGGTTTTTATAGGACATATTGAGATCTGTGTAGTTTTCCAGGAAGCTTCCAGAAAGATCTGGAATGCAGTAAGATCTGAGAGATCTGGGGTAGAGATAAAAAGTTGCCAGTTGTCAAAATATAGGTGGTAGTGGATGAGATTGCCTACATGAGATCATTGAGCCTAATTAGAAAAAGAAGCCCAGAACAGTGCCCCTGAGGAACAACGGGGTTTGAGGGCAAGAGAGACAAAGGGGCCCATCAATGTGACCTGGAGGGAGCTGTCTTCCACTGTGTCAGACACTGCAGAGGAGTCACGCAGATCAAGGCTGAGCATCCAGTGGATTTAGTAACAAGGATGCCATGGGCAACCCAAAGAGCAGCTTCTGTGGAGTGACGGGGACAGAAGTCAGACTGTAAAGTAATAAGAAATGAGTAGGAATGGAGTATGGACAGTGGCTAGAAGCGGAATAAGATCAAGAGGTTTATTTAATATGGGTTATATTTGAACACATCTCAACTCATTGGATAGGGTGTTTTTAAAAAATAATTTAACAATTATGTATATGTAGGACTCATTAAATAGAAAACACTATTCTAAATGCTTTTCAAGCATTTGCATTTAATTCTCTCAGCAAGTCCCATAAGTTCTAGTATTATTTCCTTTTTTTTGAGGAAGATTAGATATGAGCTAACATCTGCTGCCAATCCTCATCTTTTTGCTGAGGAAGATTGGCCCTGAGCTAACTTCCTTGCCCATCTTCCTCTATTTTATTTTTGGGATGCCTGCCAAAGCATGGCTTGATAAGCGGTGTGTAGGTCTGCACCCAGGAAGCTGCTGAAGCGGAGCGTGAGAACTTAACCACTACGCCACCAGACCAGCCCCAGTTATGATTTCGATTTTTTGAAATGAGGAAGCTGGGGCACAGAGAGGTTAAGCAAGTTGTCTGAGGTTTCTAAATGGTGGAGCAGTCTGGCAGTCTGCTCCAGAATCCATATTATTAAGCCCTATACTTCTCTCTAACACAGCACATGCAAGACAATCTAAGCGCATACGTTGAGCCTTAGAAAAATAAAACAGTGGTAACATTAAAAAGATCGAGTTTCATGTAACACTTCATAGTTTGGCAAAGGCTGAAAAATTACTCAAAGTAATACAGAGCCTACCATCTTCACTCCACTGTGATAGTGTCCTTCCAAAAATCAACAACACTGCAGTATTGACTCTTTTTATTTATCCAGTGATCATTTGACATCATAGACATAAAGTCATTTGAACTAAATGCATCCTCAAAATAACTGGTTTCCTCTTGGAAAACAAATTCCTCAGGCTTCTCACAAATCAATCTCAGGAGAAGTCTCTTTGCTGAGCCTCCATATCTACGACGCTACACGAGATGGTTATTCAGCAACAGTTACTCCCTTTGGAAGGCTCTTTAAATTAGGTAAAATGTTAAGAAAGTTGCTTTTCAAATCATGATCTCTTTTCTAAATTGGCCTTGAACATTTTGTTTCCAAGGACAACTAGTGATAATTAGAAAAAACCCCAACATCACAGCAAGCAACAAAGCCAGCTCCTGAAGGAAACAATTCCAAAACGGTTCAAGTGAGAAATGGTCTTGCTGAGCCCACTCCAAAGTTCTGCGTGAGTCACAAGGAACCATAGAGGATGTGGGGAAGATGCTTCATCCATTTTGGCAGCTCACATACATTTAAAGTAAAAATAGTATTTTCATTTCCACGTGTATTTGAATACATGGAGTACTAGGGAAAGACCAAAAACTTGGAAGTGTTGGGTTCAAGGCTTGGTGCTGCCAACACCTACGAGAAAAGGACCAGGCACTTCCCCTCGGGTGGGCTCAAGATTTTTATTTGTGAAATGGGGTACAAGGATGGGGAGAATGTGAGGTCAGTGGGGCCAATTCTCTAGGATTCTTTTCAGCTTTAGATTCTATCAATCAATGAAATAACATGGAACTATGATTTTTGCTGGTATAAAAGGAAACAGTTTCACATGAATCCACTAACTTTAATACTCTGCTTATCAAACTTTTTTAAGAATAAAGGAAAGATGGATGAGAACATGATGTTTGAGAACAGAGAGATGGTGAGCTTGAGCGGAAAACTGCCATCAAGAAGGAAAGAAGAGAAATCAGAATAAAAACTCAGCTAGAGGAAACGTGACACAGGATCTGATGGACAAGACTGCTATGTGAAGCGGTCAGAGCTCAGGAGCAGTTTTAATGACAAAGCATTAGGCCAAGAAGGGAAATGGCAGACTTGTTAGCAAGGCTGAAGCAGGGGCCACAGCAAAGTTGATGCCATGGATGAACAGCAATTGTCCAGGTTCGGAGGACTCTAGGTGAAGCACACATACACCTTTGGCCTCTCCAAACAAGCACATCTTACACTATACAGTGTGTTCAAAGAAGAATTCCCGTGCAGTCAGAGGTGAAACACAAACTCCCTTGCGATGTCAATAATGAACTTGTTCCATATTCTTACAGGGGCCCAAACTGTTTCTGTATCCTTCCCATGAGACATGAACTCACAACAAGGGGTTGTTTACTAACTATACCAACGAAAAAATTAGGCCAAACTCAGAATTGGTAAACAATGATTTGCAGATACTACTTAAAAATAAAATGAAACTAGATAAGCCAGCTTGGAAAATAGAAAGGAAAGTAAATCTCTCTCTCTGAGGAACACCAGTATGTGATAAAATTTGAAATAGTTTTTTAAACAAAAATGAAATACTACTGACAAAAAATGATTCACTATTCAAAAACTAGCAGTTCAGCTGAGGTCTGGTCAGAGCTGTAGAGGAAGGTAAGTGTACTGGGAGGAAGGTGAGAAGAAAGCCGCTCTCTGGATGAGGAAATGCTGGCCAGCATCGCTTTTGAATTTGGAATGAATCTGCCACTAGGAATGGCAATAAAAAAAGATGGAAAAAAAAGCAAGTGGGAAGAAAAGAAAAAATAATGCTTGTTTCTAAGAATGCTGCTGCTTTGTTTTATGAACTAGTCTATTTGTTTTGGCCCCAACTAAACTCAAGAATGTTTTCTGCATATTTTACAGTGTAGTTTATAGACATCAAAGGAACAATCTCTCCTTTCATCATTATTTACACATAAAAATAATGCAATTTGTGGTGCATGTAAGATGTTACTTCTTAAAAAGCTCTCGAGTCTAATTTATTAATTGCTTGAGATTTAAAGTTAAACAAGGGTGAGATGCAAATCATATGTTACTCCGAAATATTTTACCACCAAATCTTGTTTTATTAATGAGATGTTGAGCAGCCATATGAATATTTATTTAGGTGGTTAGGGGCTTTATGAAGAATCCTGGAGCAAGTGACAGAGACATAAAAGCAAAAGGGTTCTGCCTCTCTTGAAAAAAATGGGGGCTGTTTCTTTGTTTTTAATTCCACTTTTTCCTCTGTGCTTCCAACATTAAAGCATTCCTGTAACCCACCAACCACCCCAGATCTCTTTCCATCCAAATCTTTCGTTTCAGCTGCTACTACTGCTGCTCTGAGAGCAAAAGCCTCCTACTGCCAGCCCTGGGGATAACATTTTGGTCTTTTGTGACGGCATGATAACATCGCATTATTTTTTTTCCAATTATACACATTTGGAAAACACAATGCATGTACAAAACTAGGTTTTTAAAATTAATTTATTGATTTTGATTTAGTTCTTTAGAAACTGTGTAAAGTTGTACAGATTAACTCTTTTATTATATATTTCTTTATGCAACAAATCCCCTAAAAATAACACTATAAAAATGTAAGGCTGAGTGAGCTAAGCCCATCTTAAAACTTTTCCACGATTTATGAGGCACACTTATGCAGAATCGTTATGATTATACAACTTTTTATTCATAGCTTCACTTTTTTCTAAGAATGTATAATAACTGTTGGAAGATAAATATGCATATATATACATATCTTATATATATGTATATACATTCTATCTTTTCTGGAAAAGTATATACACACAAGCAAACACACATACACAAATACACACACACATACATATATACATACATTCCATTTCCTTTTTTAAAAATATACTTATGACTCAGTCTGTACATGTAAACATGGGATCATGTAAAGTACAGACAGAAATACTTATGAAGTCAGGTGTTAAACTTCCGTAGCAACGTAGGTGATCTGAAAGTCCACCAACAGGCTGCCCTGCTCCAGGGCTCCTCCTCCCATTGCAGTCTAGCCCCTTCGCTTCTCCTCTGTGGCCTCTTCCATTCCTCTGCCCTCAACGCTGCCCGCCTCCCATGTGAAGACCTTAGCGCTCTATTCCTCAGGCTCCCAAATTACTCTCTAGCTCCCCTCTCCCCCTTTCCCCTCCAGATACCACTTCCTAGTCCTTCAAGTGGATGATCTCATCTAATTGTTAGGAACAAAGTCTCTGATTAAACAACTTCATATTAGACTGTGAATTACTTCAAGCAGTTTAATATGCTAACATATAAAGGATGTCTGCCTCTTAAAAGAGTTTTCTAATTCAAAAGCTTAAATATTTAACTACAGTTTTTTGGGGTTTTTTTGCTGTGTCTATGGGGATCCCTACTTCTTTTAACTGCAAGGTTGGTGTTGATGTATTTAAATCTGCCTTAAATAAAACAATAATATACACGAAATTTATCATTTAATGACTAAAGATTATATCCTTTAAATCGACCAATTCTTTATTTTTGGGTGCCCAGTTCTGTGGGTGCTGTGCAGAAACCAGAAGTATGAGACATGATACACTAAGAGAATCACTAAGCATTAATAACAGGACTTAATGAAAAGATAAGGTCCCCAGGGACTGGGGCAGCCAGAAAAGCTTCATGGAGGAGACAGGTAGGACCTCTAGACGGCCTTGCTAATACTTGACAATCCGAGGGCTAAAGACACGGCTGCGGTGAGGGGAAGGGGCACACCATGAGTGAAGGCAGGATGCAGGCGACAACATGTACTTGTGGATAGTGAGAAGACCAGCTTGACTAGAACAGAACGTGCATGTTGAGGAATACTGAGAAATCTGGATGGGCTTTTTGAGAGCCAGGCAGAAGAATCTGCCTGCTTACAAGGAGGTGTTATAAGTAATCTTCTAAATTTAATTTAGTAATATGATATTGTAAGAAATTAAATCATTGAAAGATATAAAATGAAAAAGTTCTATTCCCCCAAGATAACCAGTTACCCATTTTTTAGACCCAAATTCTTTTTTTAAGAAAGACAGACAGGAGGCCGGCCCAGTGGCGTAGTGGTTAAGTTTACACACTCCACTTCGGGAACCCTGGGTCCATGGGTTCAGATCCCAGTTGTGGACCTACCCACTGCTCATCAAGCCATGCTCTCGTGGCGTCCCACATACAAAACAGAGGAAGACTGTCCCAGACATTGGCTCAGGGACAAGCTTCCTCACGCAAAAAGAGGAAGACTGGCAACAGATGTTAGCTCAGGGCCGATCCTGCTTACCAGAAAAAAAAGAAAGGCAGACTGCCACATGCGGCACCTCATTTGGATGTGTCTGGAGTCTTGGAAGCTCGGCTATCCTACATTCTCCTACAAACTGACCTTGAGAGCTTGTGTGCAAGTTCCAGCAGGGGAGCACAGCAACTCATATATCCTTGACTGAAGAATGGTCCTCCTTTATCAGGGAAGGTCGTCCTCTTCGACAGAGCACACAGCTTCGAGAGGGACACACATGGAGCAGGGAGGGAGGAAGGGGACACCCACCTAACCAGCCAGATCAGCTGAATCAACCCTGGCAATCAATCCGGTGACAGATATCCTAGCCAGATCGCCCTCACATCTGAGACCCAATTTTAAATGTATATGACATTCTGCATTCTTTTCACTTACTCCATATTGGCAATCTTGTCTCATTTCACTTAGAGATCTACTTCATTCTTTTAAAATGGCCTCATAATATCCCACTGTATGGATGTATCATAATTTACTTTTTCCCTAGCTTTTTCTTCAGATAATGATACAAAGACATTGCATTTCCTTGCAAGTATATCCAGGAGATAAATTCCTAGCAGTGGAACTGCTGAGCCAAAGGTTATGTGCACTTAAGGTGGTGGTGGATACTCCCACACTGCCCTCCAGAGAGGCTGCACGGACTCATACTCCCAGCAATAGCGCATCATTGGGTACTTTTTCAAATTCAAAGTTGATGCCCATCAAGTGGCAGCCAGGCCCTTTGAAACTTTGTAGTTTTGATTCACATTTCTTTAATTATGAATGAGAATAAGCATACTTTTCACGTTTGCTGAATTCACGTTGTGAATTCTGTGTTCGGATCCTTTGCTCTTTTTGTCTGCTGGCTTGTTAGTCTTTTCCTATTGATTCCTGAACACTCTTTGTAAGGCAGGGAAATCAGTGATTTAAGATTTCTCTGGCAGAGTTCGTCATCCTGGACTGGAGCTGAGAGATTTTGGCAGGGGCGTCAGCTGAGAGGAGGCTGTTTTAAATCAATCGCAAGTTGAGAAGGGCTCTGAAGAGGGTCATATCAGAGGAATAAGAAAGTACATGCTAGGACTCTGATGATAGACTTGAGATAAACTGGGATGAAGGAGACAAAGGACAAAGATGAATCCCAAGTTTCTAGCAAGAAACAGAAAGACTGGGGGTAACACTGACAGACTGGAAAGACGAGCCAGTTTGGAAGGGAAGACGATAATTCAATGTTATAGTTACTGAGTTTTAAATAGCAGTACATCCTCCAAAGAAGATGATTTACAGGCAGTGGGAGATACAGGACCCAACCAGGAATCAGGCCGAGGCTTCTGGGAACCATCTCTGCAGAAGTGACAGCTGAAGTCACAGAGGAGATGAGCTCACTGTGGAAGAGAAAAGGAAAAGCAAAGCCCGGGACACAGACTTGAGGAACACCCAACTAGGAGGGAGAGAGATTAATAGAGGAGACAAGTAAAAGAAGTAGCATATAAACCAAGCGAAGAGTCAGTTTCTAGAGCAGGGGTTAGAAAACTATGACCAGCAGGCCAAATCTGGCACCAAGCCTGTTTTTGTAAATAAAGTTTTATTGGAACATAGCCATGCCCACTTGTTGACAGATTGTCTATGGCTGCTTTCATACCACAACAGCAAGAGCTGAGTAACTGTGACAGAGACCGTATGGCCCAGAAAGCCTAAAATATTTACCATCTGGCCCTTTACAGAAAAAGTTTGCCAAACTCCGTTCTAGAAGGAAACTTGTTGGTCAATATAGTCAAATGCTGCATGAAAGTCAGAGAATGATTAGAAGTGAGCAAACACTATTGTATTTAGAGAGGGGGTAACTTTCTGTATTATGTTGGGATTAGAAAAGGAATTTTAAGGGAATATTTGGAAGAGCCGAATCATATAAATATCAGAAAAAGCAGAGCAAGCAACTGGTCAGTAGCTGGAAAGAGTAGCAAGAGTAACAGCGGAATGCTGCCTATCCACCCGTCCATCCAAATACCCCTTGTGTTGAGAAGGTTGAGTGTCACCATGACCACGGGGATTTGAGCTGGAAGTCAGTTTCTTCAAGAAAGTGGGGGAAATGGCTTACTGTGGCAGCAGTAAGCTGGTCAATGTTTAATAATTGGCTCTCAAAAAATACTTGTGGCAGTGTGCACTGACTTTCATGGTGCACACATTCCAGCTGGCAGAATTCCTGACAATTTAACAATCGGCTCGCTCAAGCCAGTACAAGCCGATGCCAGCACACCAACTGGGTGTTGCTGCCACCAGTGCTGAAGCTGGAGGATGGCATATAGGAAGACAAGAGCAAAGTGTTGAATTCTTTAGGAAGAAATCCTGGGGAGCAAGAGATAATATCATGATAGTCAAAAGGAAGAGGCATGAACTTCAATATTGATAAACGGTGAAAGAGAGGTTGGTCAAGAGTCGCCAGAGACTGAACAGAAACCCAGCTTCTGCTAGAGAGAATAGGCAAACAGCCAATTCAATCAAAATATCACAACATTATTTACCATAATGAATATATTAAATCCTTATCAAGTCTTCTAATAATTAGGATTCCATAGAACCCTGGGTATACATGTGTATGTGAATATATGCCGTTGTTTGCATATACACATTGTATACATGCAGTGATCATTCAGTAATTTTGGTTTTTGAGGCTTACAATGATATATTTCAGCTCATATGTTCATCATACTGACTTTGAAATCGTTTCTGATATAGTTCAGAATTATTAAAGATTGAAATATTTCTAAATAGTTATTTGTTAATTTTTTTAAATATTAAAAAACTAAATGATGCATATATATTCCAATATTTGACTAACCAAAGCAATTCCTATTTTGGACCATGTGATAATAAAATTAACCATATACAGTCACTCAGTGACTTCTGAAGATAAAATTTACCTACCATGGGTGAAGGAGATTCTGTTTTCACCTGTACTCCTTCAATCACTCTCTCAGTCATTCGTGCATTCACTCATCAAATCCTAACTGATTCCTTAGTATACATAGGGCAGTCCCATGGGCTAAAAATATTTTTCCTAGTGCTTGAAGGATTTTGTCCTCTGAATAAATAATCTTCAACTAGTCTTTAAATAAAATAAAAATTTGCGAGCAAATAGAGCTGGAGGAAGGATATGGAGTAAAATACTTTGGGGGGAGAACTGTGCATTTCTTCTCTACTCATTTACTGTTATTGCTTCTCCTTACTCTAGGAAGCAAAGTCATAATTCACTGTCACACTGTATCCAGGCTTATCTTCCAGAGCATTCTTCCTGGAAAATGGGACTTTTGCTTTATGCTACTATGACTAAATGGCTCTGTCTTCCTTTCTGAGTGAGGAGGCAAGCCTTCTTGGGTGGGATGGAAAATGCATTTCTATTCTTAGCATTATTAATTCTAATTCAGGAGGGCACAAAGAAAATGCCACTTCCCTCTGCGCCTTTAGGACATGCATGCAGGGGAGACAAGAATTAAATAATGAACAGGTCCCAAACAAAGCCATTTGATGCTAGACACTGAGATGTCTTTCTGTTTCTCAATGCTACTAAAACCCCACAATGAGGTTTGTAATTTTATTCTTTGGGAAATGGATTCCTGTAAGCGTTTAGCACAGTGAGAATTGCCCAATCTTATGAAATATTCTCCACCCCCCCCCCCCCCCCCGCCCCAAGCCCTTCTGGTAACACAGACCAGATTTCTAGATGTCCTACTGGCAGCTGACCTTTTCTCGTGAACTCCAGTCAGTGGCCAAGGGAGAGAAGCATCAATGCTTTAAAATCTCTTTTCTGTGCCTGCAAGCAAAAATTTTACAACATTTCTCCTTGATATGAAATCTCTGCTTGGACATCTGGCTTCACAGTGAGGAACTTTCAATACACTAGCTTCAAAGAAAGGGTTTAGCCCTGGTGGTGCGGTGATGCCAGAAGAATGTTCCACAGTCTTTCTGTAGAACTACTTCTAACCAATTCCCCCAGTGAACCTCTGTTGAGTCAGGGGCTATTGTAACGAACATTTAGATAACTTGGCTTTGGTGCACAGCCTTTTGGGAGACTTTCCCTGGAGTATACAAATTATGCTCTCAAATAATATACACAAGGTCTAGGATTTTATCAGAAAATGCCTAATCAGGCAAAAGACATCACTGTTACCAAAGATCGGAGTTGTTTTCACATAACTGCTGTACTATCACAAAATATTTACAAGCTTGCTGCCATCAATAAAATAACATGAGAATAAAGTGAACTTATTAGTTTTCAGAGCCTTGATTTATGAGGCAACATCATTAATTTATTCAGCATATTTTTAGCACTTCCATCAAACCAAACATCGTGGTAAGTGCTTGCTCTCAAGAAGCTTAGAGTCTAGTAGGTGAGAAAGAGAATTAATCAAAATACAGATTCACAATCTCCTATCTGCAATCTTGGAATCCCCAAATCCTCTGAAAAACCACAAATTATTTTTGAAAAGCTGCAGTTAACTTGTGAGGCAACAAAACCTAACCGATGTTGCGAGGGTGTTTATAGTCTCTACTTGTCCCGTTTATGGGGGATATGCATACGTTTCACTGTGCGTTTGTGTGTCTGCACAGTGTGTCTCCCCAAATCCCACTGGGGAAACAGTACAGGCACCGTATCACCTCCCTCGAATCTGCAGATTCTGATTTGCAAAACGCATCCAACCTCAAGGCTTTGGATAAGGGATGGTGGACAGCATCACAGTGCAGCAAAAACTCCACCAGAAGAGTGAACAAAGCTGGTATGACCTCCTCTCTCTGATACTTCACGGAAAAGATGACATTTAAGTCTTAAAGGAAAAGGACTTTACACAGAGTTCATGGGATCACAGAGAGCACGGCACGAATGTTGAGGACTGGCAGTTGATGAGGTGGAGAGGAGGGCAAGAGCTAGACAAGTGCTTCTGAAAGGTTTTGATCTCCGTACCCCTTTACCTTCTTAAAAATCAAAACTCAAAAACCTCAAAGAGGTTCTGCTATGTGGGTTATAGTTATTGATATTTACCACATTATAAATTAAAACTATGAAATATCAAAACATTTGTTAATTCATTTTAAAATGACAGTAATAAACCCATTACATGTGAACATAAATGTATTTTTTAATTAAAAATAACTATCTTCTAAAGCAAAACACATTCAGTGAGAAGAGTGGCTATGCATTATATTTTTGCAAATCTTTTTACTGTTTGCCTTAGAAGGCAGCAGAATTCTCATATCTGCTTCTGCATTCAATCTCTTGCAATATGCTGCTTTGGCTGAAGTATAGGAAGACAATCTAGTCTCGTGTGGACAAGTAACTGGAAAAGGGGGGAAGATTTTAGTAGGCTTTTCAGACGATTGTTGATATTCCTGTGATGACATCAAAATTTGACAAGTGATAGTCTCTTAAAAGTTAGTTGCCGTGTGGAATCCGAAACCCTATCTTGCTGCACCGTTGCACTGAAATCCACTGGCCTCTTTTCTACTTAGGATGGATCTTTTACCCACGCATGATTTTGTAACATCAGGTATTGGTCATGCGGAAAGCACTGGTTCCGTGAGTTATATAAATCTTCCAAATGTGATGAGCTTCATTACATCCTTCCCCCTTTCTTCCCATCACATCCTCAGTAATACCACTGCTCTCATCAGAAAAGTTTTTAAGTTGTGGGAAGCTGTCAAGCCTACAGCAAGGGCACAAGTTTTCCAAATTTCTAATTTTTGCTTGAAAGCTCATATTTTATCATTAGCAACAATAGAGTCAGTTGTTGCCCTTGAAGTGTCAGGCTCACTTTCTTCGTTTTCAAGAAAACCTCTGCCAGATACTCAAATCTGAATAAGTGTAGTCTGCCTGTCAATTGTTCTTTCCAAGTGACTACGGTTCAGCTCACACTCCAACGCAGAACTTCTTTTCCTTGAGACAACCATCTTACTTCAGGACGCAGCAGAATCGCTTCATGTGTACCTGCTATTCACATTCAAAAGATGTGCTCTCAAGGGGTGAGATTTAATCAAATTAACACACTTCATTGCTTCAGTTTTTTTTTTAAAGCACAAGTATGTGGTGGTGAAGAGAATAATGACTACCAGTACGTGAGTGTCAATGCCTTGTTTGTGCTACGACACCAGCAGTTTTACCCCCCATTGCTTTTATACCATCAGTGCAAATGTGAACACAGCAAAAAAGGCAAGTGACATCTTAGTGTTATTATGAAAATAGTTTTGATCCCTGAAAAGGTCTCAGCCTCACACGGGTCTGAGGACAACACCTTGAGAACTGTTGGTTTAGATCATGAAATGCTTTGTATGCCATGCTGACAAGCACAGGCTTTATCCTATAGGCAATGGAAAGCCACTAACGGATTTTAAGGAGCAAAGCACATGCTCCTATTTGTGCTTTAGAAAGGCCGCCTCATGACAGTGTGAGGGATGGATCTGAGAGGCCGAGCTGCTGGCAGCAATTCTACACAGGATGGACTGTAACAGGCAAGGCCAAAGAGGAGGAGGTTCTGACGAAGAAGGTAGGAACTAGTGACTGGGAAATAGGTATGAGTTTGGAGATATTTAGGTGTTATTTCTAGGAATTGACCTAAGAGACGAGAGGGAGGGGAAGAATCCATTCAGGGGGACTTCCAGAATCTGACTTGAGTGACCAGGTGGATGATGGTGGTACTTTAATTCAGATAATCAATACAAAGTGAAGAACAGGTTGGGGGGAAGGGAAGAGTGGGAGGAAGATAAATTCAGTTTACAATATGTCTAGTTTGAGCAGCCTGTGGGCCGTCCAAGTGAAACTGTGCAACAGCAGTTAGAAGTGTGGATGGAGAGTTCAGAAAAAAAGTCTGGGTGGAGGTGAAAACTCAGAATTCACTTGCATGGAAGTTTACATGAAGGGATGAGATTGTCGAGGGACAGTACATACAGAGAAAACAGAAGAGGCTTTGAGTAATATCAACATTTGAGTGCTAAGAATAGGAAGGGGAGACAGGGAAGGGGAACAAGGGTTTCAGAATGGTAGATGACCTGGGAAAGTACTGCCACGGAGCGAAGGGAGTTTTTAGAGACCATGTACGTGCAGATTGAATCACGGTTCACAGATGATCATGGCCTCTTACTAGAGTGGGAATACAATTTCCCTGCCCATTGATTGGATGGAAACGAAGCTGAGGCTGCAGTGATTGTTCTTCTGCTCTCCCTTTTGCACCCCTGTAATCCACCATGAGGACAGCTATTAGTCCAAGGAGACTGTGCAGACACGTAGAGCAGACCTGAACCCAGCCTAAAGCCTGGGGTCAAGCCCCGCCAATCCACAGCCTAAATCTGAGCCACACGAGTGATCTGCACATGTTGAAAGGAAAATAAATGTTTGTTATTATAAGTCACTGAGTTTGGGGGATTGTTTGTTATGTAGCATTCTTGCAGCAATAGCTGACCAACATAAGTTCCTCGTTAAATGATATTAAGGAGTCAAACAGGCTTCTAAGATCAGATGGCAGATTGATTTTCCCTCTCCCAAAACCAAATGAAGTGAGTAAATGACAGTAAAAACTGGAAAAAATGCACTAACAGCACTGAAATAGGGTAGTGAGGTAGACACAATACAAAAAACCCTCAAAAGCCTGCGGTCAAGGAAAGAAATGTGCTTCTGGAGCACACAAGAGAGTTGCACAGTGGCTCAACTTCAAAATCTGCCAGTGTCCCCTGAATCATTATTTCGCTATGAGTTAACAAAATCCTGAGAATTTTTATTAATATCACCAAATCTGGAGAGAAGAAAACTGTGAGTAGCCTCATCTTTTTCCTCTTCTGACTGAGAGAAGTGGAGATGGATACAGTGGAACAACAGGTAAATATCCAGCTGTTAATCTCTGAGGGAAGTGAAGGTGTCAGGACTCCAGAGATATACACCAAATTGGGATAATTCAAACCCCAGAGGGAGCGCATACGCCCTCTCCCATTGAGGTGGTGTGAGCCCTGAAACAAAGAGGGCAGTGAGCCCCACCTCACTGCACGCACACCTCTATCCAGCTCTGCCTTCCGCTTCCCTCGGGCCAGAGAAAATGCAGACACTACAGATAAGGTTGACTCACAGAGAGAGAGAATCACTATGCTTCAGAAACATCTGACATTGGATGTTTAACATTTAGAGGTATCCTGGTTAACTAACGAATTTATCCTGGTTAACTTACTAAACTTACATGATAAAGAAAGACTTCTTCAGGAATCCCTCAGAAAAAGCAAACCATTTACACCAGGGAAAACTTAGTCTTGATCAGCCTTCTCCACGGCAATAATAAACGCTGGATGAGCAACGTTTCAGTTCTCAAGGGAAGAAATGTGAACAAGAATATTGTGCCCATCTAACACATCATTTAAAAACAAAGGTTAATCAGCAGACATTCTGAAACATGAAACAACTCAGGGAAGATAGTACCGTGCGTCTTGAAGAAGCTACTTGACCAAGAAATCCAGCCAATTAAGAACCAAATCAAAGTAAAAACTTTGGGAATGGAGTTGCTGTGGTAAAAGGCCTAGCGGTAAGCACCACATCCATTAAAGATAGCTTGAGTATAAACCAAAGGTCGTGATTAAAGACAAATGGCGAATATCATAAACCTGGACAGTGTAAAAATACTACTACTCCTCTGTGTCAGAGGTGGTAAGGAGGGGTGATGGGAGGAAGTACGAGCGTACTAATGTACTCATTTTTCAGCCCCAAATCAAATTCTGTCCAATGTTCAACAATTCCTTCTGTTTTACTCTAGTTTCTTTCATCTCTTTAATTTAAGTAAAGTTAAGAGTTTTCTAAAACAAACAAAAATATAGAATCTAGAGTATTATCCCATTTTATAAATCTATTTGGCTTTCTTTCTCTTTTTTCCTTATATGTAGTAGGATATCTGAAATAATGATCACGTTAATGCTATGATGGTTATTTCTGGGTGATGGGATTTGGGATGACTTTAAATATTTTTAATTTTTTCCTCCCTGCATTTTGAATTATTTCTGAGCATTTGCCATTATCCATTTTTACAAAAACAATAGAGTAGATTTTCTTAAAAAAAAAAAAGATGGATACAAATATGCCACAATGTTAATTAACAACATTGATTCTCGGTGGTAGGAATATAGACATAGATATTTTCTTCTTTGTACTATTTTGTACAGGTCAGGAATGAATGGGAGATGAAAACTGGATGTTTAAGAGAGACGACTGTGGTGGATTTAAGATGGCCTCACAATCTCCCATTCCTCCCATTGAGAGGTGGAGGCTATTTCCCCCCAACCTGGATTCTGGGCTGGCCCTGGGACCTGTCTTGGCCAATAGAATGTGGTGGAAGTGCTCCTGTGAATTTTCCTATCGTAGCCTTAAGAGAAGTGCAGGTCTGCCCTCACCTCTTTGAGCACTTTCTCAGACACCAGCTTCCACGTAAAAAGTCTGACTACCCAGAGAGCAAGGCCACATGGAGAGGGCTGAAACCATCTTGGACGTTGAAGCCCCAGCCAAGCTTCCTGCTGAATGTAACCCCACGAGGGGCCCCAGCCAATGCTACACACTGAGCAGCAGAATCATCCAGCCTATCCCTGCCCAAGTCTCTGGTCCAAAGAATTATGGGCATATAACGTAGCTGTTGCTTTAAACCACCAAGTTTTAGGGCGGTTTGCTATGCAGCAGAGATAGCTCTTTTTAGAAGCTTGACTTCGAAGGTAAGGAGTAAGGAGTGATGAAGATTTTTTCGACCTCGACTTTTTCAGATGGGGTATACAACAGCATAAAAGATCTATTTGTATGAATGCGTTTACGTCTATAACTCTTCACACTCCAGGAATTCTGTTTTGTGAAAGACTTCACTTCATCTTTGTTTCTCAGACAGCGAGGACCACGCCTGCTCTTAGTCTCAGCCACCATGATTCCTTCATGTCCACTGGATTCCTTTAGGCTGGTGGCTCTTCCTTTTTTACTAAACTATTTTTGTTGTTTCTTATTGTAAAAGTGATGCTATAACTTAAAATATAGGGCTAAGACAAAAGAAGAAAATTACCACAGATTCCACCACTCAGAGATCTCCACCAGCAAAATTTTGATATGATTCCAATTTTGTTTCTCTTTATATGTACTTTCATGTGCAAAAATTACCTCATATGTACATAATTTTTTATAAACTGTATTTTCATTGAAAACTATCTTGTGAACATTTGCAAAATCTTTAAATATCCTTCTCCAACGTCATTTTCAATATTGCATAGTTTACGCACCATGGTGAAAAATACAGTATAGAAAGGAGATAGAGAATGCTGGTATTGTGGGTGCCTGGTATATGATAGGAGCTCACTAAATAGTTATTGGATAAATGAATGAATGCTAGAATGAGCATCTTTTTGGCTAGCTAACGCTTAGTGAAACTCTTTAATTGCCAGCTTAGGGCAAATTCTGGAAATGGGTCAAAGGCTAGGCACGTCTCTCAGGCAATTTAATAACGATAGGTATTGCCAAATTACCCTGCAGAAATGTTTTATCAAGTTACACTGCACCAGATTGGTGGCCCTTTAAGTGGGTTTTAGTAGATACTTTATATCTCAAGTTTTCTCCAAAGAATTACTTTAACGAAAGTTTTATTTATTCTGTGGCTCTGCAGAGTGAGTACTAGGTTTATTCTCCATCTCCATTCTCCATCACCAACTTGAGAGCTCAGCTCATCAACCCAGAAATGCGGTGAAGTACGTTTCACAATTAGCACGCACACTGTGTTTATAGCACTATTTAATACGAACATTTAAATACAGTAATATTTAATGTTACAAAATATTATGTACATATGAGCGTATTTTAATATATACACAGACAAGTGCATTTGGTTTCAGAAAACCAAAAACAAGCCTCATGGTGACTGTGCCTCTCTCTGAGTGTCTCTACTATCTATCTATGTATTTATATGTATAAAACACTCAAATGTAACTGGAATGTCCAAACCAGACATCTGTTGCAAACGTGCTGTTATCGTTCAGGCAGACGGAAGTCAGCATGAGGGTATCTGGGTTCATTTATGCACTCGGTCATTGACTCACTTTCATAGACTGAATGTAGAGGCTGAGATTTGGTGTAATAGTTCATAGCTGAGGCTTTCAAGTCAGAAAGTCTGTGACTTAAACTTGGCTCTCCCAGTTTAGCAGTATGACCTTGGGCTGGTTATTTAACCTCAGAGCCTCAGTTTTCCCATCTAGAAGATAGGGATGATAGAAATACCTTCCTCATAAGGATTACTCTAAGGCTTAAATGAGATAACAGAACATGAGATGAATGAAATTGTTTGGCAGAGAGCCTGATACATAGTCCATGTTGAATAAATATCAGCTATTATTCCTATTATTTTTGGTAACACAGCCTGAGAAAAAAAGAACCAAGGCAATAAGTGCTAATGAATTAATTATCTTATGTAGATTAATACAAAAAAAAGTCATTCACTTTACACATAATCTAAGTGAGTGAATCAAAACTGAACTATGCCTGGGGCTGGCCCAGTGGCGCAGCAGTTAAGTTGCACATTCCACTTTGCTGGCCTGGGGTTCGTTGGTTTGGATCCTGGGTGCAGACATGGCATCACTTGGCAAGCCATGCTGTGGCAGGCGTCCCACATAGAAAAAAAGTGGAAGAAGATGGGCACGGATCTTAGCATAGGGCTAGCCCTCCTCAGCAAAAAAAAAGAGGAGGACTGGCGGCAGATGCTAGCTCAGGGCTGGTCTTCCTCAAAAAAAAAAACCAAAACCAACAAACTGAACTATATCTTATTTACACTGTAATTTTAATTATTTTCAAGTACCTGTGGTATCCATGTTTGGAGGTCATAAAACATATATATTTATATATACACACTGCCATCTTTTAAATTCAGTCTTTATGATTTGACACTTTGTTGGAAATTAGGATCAGAATGTTTTTCCCGCTTAACAGGTAAATGGATTAAAACTGCAAAAACAGATAATTAAAACTAGGCAGTTATATTAATTACATTTCTTTCAAGTTTTTTTTAAACTTTAAGAAATAATGCTGGAAACTATGTTGTTACAGAGTAAAACAATTTATGTTTTCCCTTTTTGCTTCTATTGGGATTTAATTATTTACTTAAAATTTGGAAATTACCTACCACTTGGTATTTGGACATAAAGTGGAAAAGAAATTCACTTAAAATGAAATTTTTATATAATTAAAACAATTTAAACAAAGTATGTAACTCAGTTCACGTAAAGCAAAACAGTCATACAGATCAATGAGCATGTCCTACGCATTTGTAAATGGAAAAAGGCTTCCAAGATTTTTTAAATTACCAGAATTTGGAAAAGAAACATCTTTTTTGTCTCATATCCCATGTAGGGGGAAAAACGCTCACAGGTAGAAATATACAGGGAAAATCTCATTAACAACAAAATAAAATAAGTCCTCACCTCTAAAGCGAGAAGCCTTCAAGGTTTTGTCCATATCTTAAGATTTTTTATTATATTTGGTGTTGTCCAGGCTTAAAAAGGGTATATATAAAAAAGTGACTTATGTTAACATTAACTTTTCCCTAAATTACTCAGCTAGCCTACAGCAGGCTGTAGAAAAGAAAGACCGAGGGGTTAGGCAGAAAAGGGCAGCGGTAAAACCCAAATGTTTCCTTTATTTTTCCTTGCTTTGTATGATTACTCTACATGCTTTGAGTATTGTTATAACAAAGTAAAATCACTGAAAAATAATCTTTTGCTGGAAATTCTTAAAAAAAATTTTTGTTCTCTTTTAAATCTTATTTATAAAGGTTCCCAGATGCTTATCCCCACAGATTAAACACAGCATGATGTAGACGCTTACAATAATAGTCAATGCTATGAAGCCAAGAAAAAACTACTTTGAAATCTAACTGCCTATCACCTAAAGAATCAGGGTCCAGGGAATTTTCTGTTGCTACTAAAGGTGTGATTCTCTGAAGCCATTTAGAAACAACCTCGGTTCTCAGCAGCAATGCATCTACCCTGTACTATGTGAAAGCACATCAAACGGCTGGCATTCCAAACCTCAGACAGGTTATTTCTCATTATGCGAACACATAATGAAAGGATGTGGGCAAAGAATAGAACGTAAATTGGAAGCTGACTTCTGAATTTATTAGCCAGCAGTACTGGGCTAAAACAGTCATTCTAATTTCAAGAGACAGCTCCAAAGTGGTTCTCCAGAGAAAGGACAGGGTATTTTTCAAATATTTGTTCAATGTGAATGGACTGGGCTTGCCAAAAATGACTTTTTATGCTGGCATGTGATCTCTTAGAGGGAAGTCAGCCTGAGTCACTGGATACATCAAAGGTGGAGTCCAGTGAATGGAATTACTGCAGGCTGTGTGAACAAGCCAGATACCTGCATTCATCTGCCCACTGAGGGGATCTCAGCCCTCCTTTTAATTACATTAAAGCAGCTGGTGCCACTGGTTACTGAAGTCTTCAGATTACCTTGATTGCTCGGTCATTATCTCTAATCAGCTGCTTCTTCTCATCTTCAAACTTCTGTATAACATCCTGGAGCCGCCTTTCTGCAGCAAGCTGCTGCCGGCTGTTCTCCTCTTTCAGAGAGGAAATGGTTGTCTGAAGTTCTGCTATGATCTAAAATGAAAACAGCATGCTAGAACTTCAAATTCTTCAGTGAGAGGCATCTATTTTATATGTATTTATGCTTAACAAAAGAATGGATTTGGCAAAACTCTAGTCCACAAACTAAATATTTTCAATCAACATATCACACACTATAAGGCATGAAATTCCCCACAATAAAGGCTATAATAAAACTGTGAATGGTGAGCAACTGCTGAACCAAATATATTTGGAAGACATTTCCACTATAACATTCCACAATATTTACTCATCAGAAAAAAGAACATCTGTGATCTCAAAAATATGAAAAGCATCAGATTTTATTTTCCTTAGCAATACACTTATTAGAATGAAAAAAGCTATTTTGCCTTTCATAATACTCTGAGCTGCAATAACCAAAGGACATAATGAACAAAGTTCGTTCTTCATAGTTACCTCATCCTACACAGTAATTTTTGAGTATCCACTAATGTTTGTGCATTGTGCTAAGCACTTCCAGCCCCTGTGTCGTTTACTACAGTGAGACTAGCGTTATTATCGCCCATCTTTTATAAATGGAGAACCAGAGGTATAGAAAGCGGTCACATATTTTACCTTGTCGAAGACGACATCCAACCAGGGAGACAAGCAGGATGTGAACCATGCAGTCGGATCAATCACTGCACTACTCGGTTCCTCTAACCGGCCTACTTTGTTTTTCTTTTAAACAAGGTTTTGCTATTGAAGAGAAGTTTATTATACATAGTTCCAAACAGGTTGCTTTCTTCCTAACTGATATATATCCATGAAAGTTTATTTTGGTTCAAAGAGTATCATTTCCAAGACTCACACAGTATTCTCTACCTTTGAGAATTGCTTTTCTCGAGGACTGACTGCCCTCCAAGTTCTCAAAGCAGTCAACTGAGGGAGTCTTTTAATTTAATGAGTTTACTGACAGCATCACTCTTCCTCTGGTTTGGATGTATGCACTTCCTTTCAAATTCAATAGTGATGACTTCTTAAAAGCAGGAAACGGTTGTTTCTTCTAATAAAAGAAACAACTTTAGTCCTGGGTTAGAATATAATTCTGTTGGTTCTGGGGGAGGAGGGCTGGTTGGTGAGAAACTCTGGACAAGTTAGTTATCTTGAAGCTCAGTTTTTCCAACTATTATTTGATGGCAAAACTAGATTACCGTGTTATAAGGCAATAAATAGAAACTGTCTGGAGTTCCACAGAAGCCAAGTCCTGTAGAAATATTAGTTGCTACCACTGACATAAATAATAGCATATTTACAATAAAATATGGAGTATTTATGCTTTTAAAAGTGAGCAAACTCACTGTAACAAAGTTTAACATTTAGAATCTGTAAATAAGTAAATATTAAAACAACTGTGAAATAAATGACAAAATACATAGTAGGAGTATGTTAGTATTTTTAAACGCAAACTTGATTGTGCTATGAGGGGAGGAATTCATTTACTGAGAATGAAGATATTTTCATTTGTTTTCTGAATTTGGATTAAATGTTGTTTCCATTCTGGCATCAATTCAATTAATTCTCATCGCACTTCTATGAAACAGGGAAGGTTAAATTCTTACAGCAAATGTCAAAAAACTGAGGCACAGAAGAATCAGCTCATTCAGGCACAGAGCAAGAAGAGCCAGAGATAAGAAAGAGCCAGATTTCCTTGGCCCAACATGAAACTTAAGATTGATATTTTATAAGAACACGGGGCCAAATAGTAAAAATAACTTCCTATTTCAGTGACTCTTGCAGTGTTTCAAGTGGAGGGGACCACAACTCTGCAGAAGTGGTGAGTTCAATTCAGTAACGTGTTTGCTGGGCGTTCAGTGTGTGTGTGTCTAGTTCTATGCAATTTTATCGCACGTATAGATTCGTATATCCACCATCATAAACACGTCAATACATTTTTAAAGTACAAAGTAATTTCATTTCTTTAGAAAGTAAGATTTAGGTTAGCCTTTAACTGACCAAGACTGAAGATAAAAATATTTCAGAGTTCTTCAAATGACCACAAGGGCATGACACAGGGATCTCTCATTTTCAGAAGATTTATGACAGCAGTACATCAAAAAGAAATAAATGCAGGTTTTGGAAGGAACTACAAGTGAAGTCCAGGATGTTCTGAGAACAGTATGCTTGCTTTTGTCTGGAAAATGAAACCTTACATTCTTTGGGGGAATAATGAGATTCCTTAGGGGAAATAATTAGATTATCTTTGGGAAGTTATTTTAAAAACTTAAGATGATGATATAGGGAGAGTGTCAAAACACTTCAGGTGAAACATATTGAATAGATAAATAGATAAGTTGATTGACAGACTGATAGATAAGATGGATATAGAGGAGTGACTAAAATACAGATAATTTTTAAAAGCAGATTTGAGATTTACTTTCAGACTGAGACATAATAATATTAACTAGATTAATTGATTTAGGTAAGGAATAAAACTCACTTGATTGTAGACCCAGAGTATAAGACAACAGACTATGTTCACCCTAGCTCAGTGCACAGAACTGGCACTCAATGAATATTTAAGCAGCAGAACTACAGTCATAGTAAATAAGAAAAAATAATTACTTGGCAAATTATATTGAGAAGACCTAGGCTTTCCATAGAATAATAACGTAAAAAGCTTCCAAGGAAAATGAAAACTACTCTATGTAATCATAATCAAACCCCACCAGTTTTGATTGAATCATAATTAAAAACCATAAAACAAAATGCCACCACTCAACTAAATGTTTACCCTGTATTAGCTTCAGAGAAAAAAGTGGATTAGAACATTTCCATGTGAATATTAAAATGAATATTTTGGGAAGCAAAAGGAGAGATATTTTGGGCTGATGCTGTAAGAAACCTAACCCATGAAAGCTATAACAGTTAATAATTATTGTTAAGCGATTAATACTTTGCCTAAATGTTAGTTGTCTTATTAGGTCTTAAAAATAACAGGATTCTAAATAGAGGCTGAGATTTTTCAGATCGTAGTACAGTTGAGATTTTTATAAAGCTCTTCTTTAAAATACGACAAGACAAGGCATTCTTGGGAAGGTTCCGCAAACACTGAAGATCCTCATACAATCTGCGGAAGAGTGGCTCCTGGGCACCTTTCGCATTCTGGGTTGCTCCCCTGGAGACACGAAGCTTGGGGACGTGTGGGACATGTGGCATATGCCAGGCACGAAGCTGCATCAAGTCTGTGGGAGTTAGTGAGGGGCACTGGGAAAGCCTGTTCCCTGGCAGTGGGGGGCTCCATTGGCATTTCAGTTTTCGTCTTCTCCACAACTACCCATACTCCTGCAAAACGGCAGTATCTTTGAAAAATGGCTACCAGGCGAGTCAGCTGAGTAGGGAAAACTGAAAAGGCAAGGTTGATGTGTAATACTAAGATAAAAAGAACAAGTATGTGATTCTGATGGAAATGATATTTGAGAGTCTGCCCAGAGATGAAGGAAGCACTGCCATCAGGGTGAACATTGAGAATCCCAGAAGGAGCACAGTCCTGGGTGTGCCCAGGTTTAGTGCACATGATCTATTAGGTCCTAAAAGCTTAATAAAAACCTTAAAGATTAAGTAACTTCCTTTAAGGGAAGAAACTATTTAAAATATTTTCCAAATTTAACCTGATGATCTCCTGGGTACCGATGCATTCATTACTAATGCACTCATCTTATTACTGTTTTTTTTTTGGAGAGAAGAATTTTTAAAAACCTGATAAACAGTTAAGCAACTTTGCTTCTGGCATTCTCATCAGCTTAGATATGAATTAGAGATTCTAGCAAACTGTCACTGGAAAACAGAAGAAGTCCATCCATGGTTCTGTTTTATAATGTTCATTTTCAAATAATCTGTTTTTCTGAACTGACTGGAATTGCCGATCAATGTTTCTCAAACGCCAGTTCACAGATAAAAATATACACATATTTATATACATATAAATATTTATACGTACTTAGATGTGGGCAAACAAAATGTTACTAATGTAAGGTTGTCATCTTACCTTTTATGAGAGGGATGGACTACCTTTTACTATGTTATTACACCCTAAGATTTTTTTTCGTTTTTGGGGGTTGCACTGTCTTTTGACTTATGAAATGATGGTTACAGTACATGACGGTTGCTTCCAGTTGATTTTTCCTCCTTCTCTTCCTCCTCCCCCTTCTTCACGTCTTTACTTGGGAAAATATTTGTAACCCTATGCCTCTACAAATTTTGGGGGGAGATTTTATCAATTCTTGAACACCCAAAAATAAATTAAAAATAACTAACTTCTTTCTCCTTCCATACCTTTTTCATTCTTCATTCCCTTCTTTCCTTTCTCAATGGTAATTTTAATACTCATACTATAAGAGCTAACAGCTATTAAATGCTTTACCATGTTCTAGGCTCTGTTCTAAGCACTTTTTTGTCATTGTGTTACTTAATACTTAAAACTATCCTAGGAGGTAAGTACTACTCCCCCATTTTAAAAATGAGGAAACTGAATTCCAGAGAGGGCAAGGAACTCGCTCAAGGTCATGTAAATGGTAGGGCCAGTATTCAAATTCAAATCCAGGCCTATGGGACTCCAAAGCCTGGGCTTTCCTCCACACTAAGTGACATCTAATTCACTTTACTATGAGCTCCTCAGGCTTCTTCATACATTGCTTTAGATAAACTGAAACACTCCTGCTTACACTCCCATCATCTAAGCCTTTCTGTTAGCTATCTTCTATCTCACTTTCGGTCTGCCTCCCTCATTTAATATAAAGCAAAACAAGCAGGATCTGCGGGGATGCCAGCTGGGGCTTTTCATGTTTTAGTTTAAACTTTAACTTTTGGAGTAATAAGATTTCTTTTGATTATAAGAATGTTTCTCAGTGGATTACAAATGATATTTCCTCATATTCTTTCCTCAAGGAAGGTCTAGAATAATCGTGATCAAGACAGAAGCATCATCATTTAAACAAACACATACGACTCTTCACTTAAAGACTTTTTGCTTTCCTAATGGGATGTGAATTACATAATATATACATTTTAGAAATAATTGTAGAATCTAACAAATTTCATGAGAATTATCACCAAAGCTTTGCCATATTAAAAGTGTGTGGGATTGGTCACGCTGATGGTGTCAAGGTTCAGAACTTCCATTCCAAAGTCAGATCCAGGTTGCGTCCTGGCTTAGTTACTTGCTAACTTGTGTCACCTCACTTCTCTGAGTCTCAGTTTTCTCAACTGGAAAAATGGGGCCAATAATAGTTCCCAAGCCCAGAGTTATTGTGAATGAAGACTGAACGAGTCGGTATGGTTAGTGTCCCATAAACATTCTTGGTTTTATGATCATTTTGTTGTTGTGTTGTTGTTACTACCACTGTGTGGTAACTCATAAAGTGGTATGTAAACTTCATTTTACTACCACATATCACTGTATGCACGCAAAACACTAAGAAAAGCCGATTTAAAAAAATCATTAGATATCATGCCCCCAAAATTAAATGGCTTAATCTATTCCTCGGTAAAGTGAAAAGAAGTATTTATATTTATTCTAGAACTACTTATACAACTAAGGAATGCCTGGGAGTCTCTAAATGATATTACAGGGTATCATTATAATAACTTACACAGAAAAAGTACTCTAGGCATCTTACGTCAAGCAGAGACAAGCATTCAACTATTGGCTTTTCTTATACTAAAATTAATGTAGTAACAACATACAGCAAGATATGGATGTAGGGACTTATAATTCTTCTGTTTCCCAAAAGGAGGCAGCAGTTGAGCTGCTGATTTAACCCAAAATACTTGTCATTTTGAGTTTTGCTGTTAAACAGTCTTTGGGTGCAGCAAAATGGAATAGTGCAGAAAAGCACAGATGGTATCAAACTGCTTACATCACAACGGTAGGTGTGTATCCCCTGCTCTTGGGAAATGTGTTTCAGCCTGGGCTTGTTCAAGTGCACAGGCTGGTTTTACAACATCTGAGTCTGTGTGTATATGTGTGTGTGTGTGCGGGTGCGTGTGTATTGGTTGAAATGGTTTAATATGCCTAATTTAAAAAAAATTTTTAATAAGACAAATATTAAAAGCATATTTTATTTATCCATAAACCTATCAAAAATATGATACCAATCCTTGAAAAACTGAAAAGAATTAAGTTTAACTCTAAATTAGAAATGCATTTATGTGCAGATTTCTTTTTTGTTTGTTTTGGTTTTTTTTTTTAACGTTCTTACCTGCGAAGATTTGGCAAGCTTCTGAGTATACTCCTTCTCAATCTGCTTCAGCCTGCAGTTGGCCTGAAAAACACAACGGACACAAACAGACACACACACGGTGACCTGTGAGCTTGGTATCTGTTCCACATGCCTATCACCAGGCAGCTGGGACGGCTGCCAGCTGCACCGCCCTTCTGGGGCAGCCAGAAAACCACAGGGCTTGCCTTTGATCTAACGCCAACTATTCATCACTTAAAAAGCAAAAAGCAAAAAGCAAAAAAAAAAAAAAGGATCTCTCCTGCCAATTATTAGACAAACACAGACTTCTGTGGAGAGAAAGAGAAAGAGAGAAGGAGAGACAGAAATAGACACAGCAAACGTGTGAAGGCTCAGGAGGTACAGTAAGGGAAAGGGAGAAGAAACAAAGGAAAATGAGAAAGAAGAGAGGGCAGAGGGAACTGGAGGAGAAGGAAAGAAAGAAGGCAAATTTAGTCCTCTTTCCCTTAGTTTAAAGATAAAAGAAACAGATGCTCCTAGACAGAGGCAGATAGGAGATTTTTAGATTTACTGAGCAAAGAGTGGAGCCCCACCCTGCCTAACACACGAGAACTAGTTTTTGAAGTGACAAATATATTTAAATCAAACAATTTTTATGTCCTGGAAGTAGGGTGGCCTTCCCAGCTTAAGTCCACATTGCTTAGAACCTGATGATCTCCTTTGCCACCTGAGTTCTGAGCCTTTGTATGTGACCTGCTTTCCCGCTCTCTGGAAGCCTTTGGGATCTTCACTTTCTCTTTAGTGTTTGGAAATGTCACAGTGACATGCTCTAGATTGGCCCTTTTTTCATCCATTGTGTCGGCACTACGTAGGTCTTTCCACTCTGCGCTTGTGTCCTTCATTTCTAGAAAAGGTTCCGGTCATTACTCTCATACTTGCCTCTCTTTTTCCCTGGTCTCTCTCTCTTGTCTGTCTCTCTCTGCAGCTCTGATTGTTGGACCTCTCAGTCTTAGCACCTCTTTTGCATATTGTTCCTATTTTCCATTTCTTTGTCTTTCTAATCTTTCACAGAGATTTTTCAACTTTCAGTTTTAATGTTTCTATTGGATTTTTTAAAAATTCTGCCATACTATTGGTAATTTACAAGAGGTTTTTGTTCTCTGAATAGTATCATCACTCACCTTTTTACAGATCAGGAAACTGAGGCACAGAGAGGTTTAAGTAACACTGTTGGGAAGTGATGCAGCCAAGACTCAGTCCCACGCAGCAGCGCATGGGTGCTGCACCAGCTAAAGCACAGAGCTTAGTGCCTCTCCAGATAGTCCCTATTTCTCCTGAGGTTATTTGTTTCATATATACCTATACATATCTGTTTGTCTACATCTCTATACACACACACACACACACACACACATATATATATATATATACACACACACATTTTTTTCCTGCTCTCTAGAGTATCTGTGGGTTTTTTTCTGAGTTCTTTTTATTTATTTACTTTGCCTGCCTGTTTTGGTCTCTGTTTTTCCTTTTAGATACTTTCCTCAATTATCTGGTGACCTTTGGCATTTTTTCACATTTAAAGTGAGCCCATCTAAAATTGGCAAGCTCAGGGGCCGGCTTGGTGGCACAGCAGTTAAGTTCGCAGGTTCCACTTTGGCGGCCCGTGGTTCGCCGGTTCAGATCCTGGGTGTGGACCTACACACCACTTGTCAAGCCATGCTGTGGTAGGCATCCCACATATAAAGTGGAGGAAGATGGGCACAGATGTTAGCTCAAGGCCAGTCTTCCTCAGCAAAAAGAGGAGGACTGGTGGCAGATGTTAGCTCAAGGCTAATCTTCCTCAAAAAACAAAAAATGGGTAGGCGTGGGGATAGGTGGGCATCATCACATGGTGTCACAAAGGGGCCTGGACCCTGTCATGTCAGTATACGACTGGACACTCTTCTTGGACCATTTTGCCTAGAGCTGAATCCTCCAGCTGACTACGTGCAGCACAGATCTGGCGCCAATGTTTCCACAAGGGCACCCGGGTGTTCAGGATGTAGACTCTTACACAATCCCGTTTTCATTTTTGCCCTCAGCAAAACGAAATGGGTCCCTTCTCTCATTCCATCTCTCCACAGAGCAAACCAGGGGTGCACAGGGGAGGACATGGAATAAACGCATATTTTTGAAACCCTAATCCCAATGTGATGGTATTTGGAGGTGAGGACTTTGAGAGGTCACTGGGTCATGAGGGTGGAGCCCTCATGAATGGGATTAATGCCCTTATAAGAAGAGGTCGGAGAGTTGGTTCTCTTTCTGCCATGTGGGGATACAACGAGAAGATGGCAGGCTACAACCCGGAGTCCTCACCAGAACTCAATCGAGCATGCTGGCACCCTGATCTCAGCCTTCCAGCTTCCAGAGCTGTCAGAAATAAACTTCTGTTCCTAATAAGCCACCGAGTTTATGGTGTTTTGTTAAAGCAACCCGAGATGACTGAGACAATAGCCATGTGTTTTAGGGACTTAAGTTCAAAATCAATTCTTCAGTTTACTCCATAAATTGCATGTATAATCTCACTGAGTACACTCAGTACTTTTTCCCCAGAGTAGAGAAGATAGGTGACTATTGCTCTTTTTCCTAGTAAGCCATCAGACTCTATTCTAGCTCTATAATAATAAAGTCACTCTCCATTATAGAATTAAGGCCACCCTGAACCTCTTGAGGTTTATTTGTCTTGGTTCACATTCTGCCATTTTTTTAATCACCAAATTATTGATAAAGTATTTGTTGCTTATTTAATAAACACTTAAAAGAGCTCTTACCATGTGCCAGGCACTGTTCTAAGTGCTTTAAAAATATTTACTCACTAGAAAATATAAAAATTATAGTGTCATACATTGAGTTACTTTGCTCTAAAAAAGTCAGATTCGGAGATGCTGGTTAATGCAGGACAGCCTGTGTCTCAGCTGCAGTTACTTTCCATGAGTGTGTGACCAGCCAGGCCCAGAACCCCACAAACTTAAATAAGTTCCATTACAACTAACTATCCAATCCATTCATCCACTCCAGGCAATCAGGACTAGAGCAGCGAATTAAACAGACCAAAATCCCTCCCTACTTTTATGGAACTTCTGTCCTGGAGAGTAAACAAAATACCTTATACAAGTAATAGTATTTTAGATGGTGCAAGTGCTATGGAGAAGGATAAAGCAGGGAAGAGAGATGAGAAGGGATGAAAGGTAGGAGGTAGTTTACAATTTTAAAAACATGGAAGTTAGGGAAGGCCTCGCTGAGAGGATGATATATGAGCAAAGACCTGCAGGAGATGCGGGAGTCGTGGTAAAGTCTAGAGGAAAGAGCACTCCAGGCACAGGGAAAGCCAGTGCAAAGCCCCTGAGGCAAGAGTGTGTAAGGCATTTTCAAGGCACAGTGAGGTGGCCAGTGTGGTTGGATTAGTGAGCAAAATCTCCCTTGGACAAGATGAGGTCTGAGAGAGAATGAGGGGCCAGATCCTACATGGTGTTACAGGCAGTTGTAAGGAATGTGGTTTTCATATGAGCGACGTGGAGAGTCATGAAGTTTTTAGTACGGGGCTGACATGCTTTAATGTTAAGGGATCACTCCAGCTCCTGTTTGAGGCAAGACTTAAGCAGAGGAGCCAGTTGGGGGCTATTGCAAAGAATCCAGGAGGGTAACAGAGGAAGGGCAAGAAGGGTCATATTCTGAGAAAGATTTTAAAGCAGAACCAAGTGGATATGCATTATGAAAAAAAGAGATGAATCAAGGATGACTTCAAGACTTTTATCCCAAGCAACTAGAAGAACAGTGTTGTCATTACCTTACATCAGAAAAACTATGGGTGGAAACGGTTTCGGGGGGAAGATCACGAGATCAGTTTTGGACACATTAAGCTTGGAGACACCTATCAGAATCTGGTGTGAAGTGAATATTTGGATACTTGAGTCTGGAGTTGAGGGGAGAGGTGTGGGTTAGAAGTATAAATTCACACACCACCAGTATATAAGTGGCATATAGCAGTATGCTACTGGATGAGATCTCAAGGCATCGAGTGTATACAGAAGGAGAAGTCTAAGTATACTGAGCCTTGACCTGCAAATGTTAGGAGTCTAGAGATGAGAAGGAAAGCAAACAGAAGTAATGGCCAGAGGGATACGAAATCAGAATATGGAATCCTGAAGCCAAGTAAAGAAAGTGTTTCAAGGACTATTCAACTGTGTCAAATGCTACAGAGAGGTCATGCAAAGCGAGGACTGAGAAATGACCATAAGGCTTAAGCAAAGTGGAGGACATTGGTGATTTGGATAAAAGCAATTTTGGGTGCAGTGGCAAGGATGAAAGCTAGATTAGAGACAGCTCAAGAGAGGAGGAGAAATTAGAGCAGATACAGACAAGTTGTTGGGTTTTGTTATAAAAGGAAGGCGAGAAATGGGCTGGAAGCTACAGGGGAAGTGTGTAAAGAAAGGGCTGATTTCTTTGTCTGCTTGTTTTTTTTTAAGACAAGAGAACTAATAGCTGATGGGAAAGATCTGGCAGTAGAGAGGGAAAACTAGATGATGCCAGAGATTTACTGGAGATGTGTCCTCGAGTAAAGGAGAGGGGGTAGGATCCAGAGCACGCACGGGGAAGATGGCCTTTGCTAGGAGTGCAGCTAAACTGCCCCTAGTAATAGCAGTGGGAACTTTGGATTACTTCCATCTTCTCCATGAAGCGGGAGGAAAGATTCATCAGCTAAGCATGAGGACAGTAGAAGAGACTGTGGGGAGACTCGAGGTGTGAGGGAGGGGTACCAAGAGTCATCTAGGAAAGTGGGAAAGGACAGGGACTGAGGAATATAGTATGAGTCCCAAAACACCATGCAGCATTAGGGCCCACTTGAATTCACTAATGTTGAATTTAAAGTGAGACCAGTTGGTAATATATGAAGAGCTCTAGAACTTGGTAATAGCAAAATGGAGCAGAATCAATACTGGGGAGAACAATGAGACTAATTGAAGAAATAAAATTAATTCATCAGTCTTAAAGGTTTTTACTATTTATTTGAGCCTAAATCACAGCTGCCTGGATTTCTGAGTTCATCTTAAATAAATCTAAAAAGTTCTGGTTTAGCATGGTTGAAAATTTAGAGCTAATTTATCATGCAAGCTGTCACTAAAACATTTTTTGAATAATTCTATTTTCAAGATGGTACTGACCGTACATTTCATTTCCATGCATAAAATTAAGTTAGGGTTAGTTATTTTAATGCAAGTCTTATTTTCATAGCTATCCTCACTGTATAGAAATACAGTTTTCAAACAATTATCTGAAGCATGACCTAAACAGACGCAGAAAAACAGAAGAGAGGAATATCATAATCTTGAAGTGAGCAAAGCTGTTTTGTTGTTGCTGTTATTTCAATCTCTAGCTCCTCTTCACTGCTCCCGTTTATGGTTGGTCATGCCCTCCATCCTCCACCAACCACTCAATTCCCCTCTGATTGTCTAGGGCTTTCTCCTCAGGTCATTCTTCCTTGTTAAAGAGCCCAATGTGTTGGTCCACTTTCTCTACGCAATTCCTATCAAAATCTTGGCCTTAAAACCCTACCGGAAAGTAACAAACCAATCAATATTCACAAACGTGTCAATGGTTGTTAATCATCTTGAAATGCTACTTTTTGCAGGATTCTTGGCATTATATCTTAATTTTAAAAAGTCCTTCATTCCTTTATTGTCCATTTTCTTTCATTAATGGTGAAAGTTCAGGCATTCATGATTTCTAGGAAGGGGATCTGAGGGAAGAAAATTAGGAGACTCCTCTAGAATACTTATATTTAAGGCAAGCCCTGATCTTACAAAGATATATTTCTTTAAAAAAACTTTTTTTAAAGATTGTCACCTGAGCTAACAACTATTGCCAATCTTTGTTTTTATTTTTTTCCTGCTTTTTCTCTGCAAATCCCCCCCGTAAATAGTTGTACATTTTAGTTGTGGGTCCTTCTAGTTGTGGCATGTGGGACACCACCTCAGCATGGCTTGATGAGTGGTGCCATGTCTGTGCCCAGGATCCAAACCAGCAAAAACCCTGGGCCGCTGAAGCGGAGCATGCGAACTTAACCACTTGGCCACGGGGCCAGCCCCCAGATATATTTCTTTAAAATATAATAGCATAAGTTTTTGAATAAAGTATTTGCTTTCAGGATTAAAAAGAAGAGCTTCTTCCTAGATTCTTAAAACATATCATAAAGCTCAGATTATTATGCAGTATTTTCTACTCAAAAGCTTTGAAGGCATCCATCTGAAGCATCTTCAAACTCTGTAAATACAGTTATGACCAGTTGATGCCAGATGTTAATATATAACTGTGTACTACCCTATGAACAAAGACATTCAGAGAATTCAACAAATATTTATATTTAATTTAAAATATTTACGAAATTTTCAAATTTGAAAATCTCTATATTTTACCTTAAAATAAAGGTACGAATTTGTGAAGCATAAATAAAATTCATGATTTCCACTCAGGCCACAATGGAGGACAGGGACCATACTTAATCTGCCACAGTAAACAGCTAGAAAACTGCAAAAAATAAGCAGCACAGGATTGTGACCCTGTGAAGAGACGGGAAACAAAAGCAAGCCCTACAATCACTCCTGCCCTCTCCCTGGCGGCACATTCTGGGCCTGAACACAGGGAAAGGGAATCCAAGCAAGCACAGCAGCACTGTGAATCAAGGAGACCAAGCCTGGAGTTCAAGAAGGCTGAGGCCCCTGGAATTGGTGGGGGCAGAGCACTAGATAGGAGCGAGCTATGCAGAGAAAGAGCTTCAGACATCTACATGGGTTCCTCTCGGGTCTGTTGTTGATACTCAGCTGTGCGTGTGCAGAGTCAAGTTCTGTAAGGCCAAGTAAAATGTGACTGGTGAGCTTTAAGATAAACAATTCCCAAAGCTCACACAAAGCGGAGAGATGTTTCAGTTCTGACCAGCCAGAATGGAGAGTCCTCACAGAACATCCAGGAAGGTCACACTTCAGTCATGGGGCTAAACTAGCCTTAGAGTAACGTCAACTTTAAATCTGCTTTAATGAAGTTTAAAAACAAGCCTCAAATGGATCAAACTGCTCATCTACAAGTAACTACTTCCTAAACAGAGTCTAATATTTTCTAAAAGAAGTCAAGAAAATCCAGCATTCAACAACATAAATTTTACAATATTCAGTATCCATTAAAAGACAAGCAGACATGAGAGGCAGCAGGAATATGTGAGCCATAAATAGAAGAAAAATCAGTCAATAGAGTTAGATCTAGAAATGACAGAAATGGTGGAATTAGTAGACACAGTCTTTAAAATAGCTATGAAAAACACTCAAGGGGCTGGCCCCGTGGCCTAGTGGTTAAGTTCAGCATGCTCTGCTTCAGTGGTCCCGGTTTGGTTTCCTGGGTGTATATCTACACCACTTGTCAGCAGCCATGCTGTGGTAGTGACCCACACACAAAATAGAGGATTATTGGCAACCAATGTTAGCACAGGGACAATCTTCCTCAGCAAAAAGAGGAAGAATGGCAACAGATGTTAGCTCAGGGTGAATCTTCCTCAGCAAAATAATAAACAAAAACACTCAAATATTTTAACAAAAAAGTAAACATAATGAGGAGAGAAATGGAAGATACAAAAAAGAACTAAATAGACTAGAGCACAGTAATATATTATCTGAAAGGAAGATTTCACTGTATGGGATTAATAACAGATTTGGCATTATAGAAGAAAAGATCAGTGAATATGAAGAAACAGCATTTTAAATATCCAAATGATTTCCAGAGAGACAAAAACCTGAATTTAATGAACCGTCTCAGTAATCTCTGAGAATATATCACATCATCTAACATAAGTGTAATTGTATACCCGAAGGAGAAAGGTTCGGGGAAATATTTGAAGACAAATGGCTGAAAATTTTCCAATATGAAGAAAACTATAAACCCACAAGTCACAGAAGGACAATGGACAAAAAAGATAAACACAAAGAAAACCACATCAAGATCCATCATAATCAAATGGCAGGAATAGAAATAAAGACAAAAATCTTAAATGCAGGCAGAGAAAAATAATTAAAAGATAAAAGATAAAAATGACTGAGGATTTCTCATCTGAAACTATGCTGGTCAGAAGATAACATGAGGAACCTTCAAAGCGCTGAAAGAAAAAGTCTGTCAATCTAGAATTGCACATTTAGTGAAAATATCCTTCCAAACTGAAGATGAAATATAAATATCTTCAAACAAAGGTCTGAGAGAATTGGTCGCCAGCAGACCTGCACTACCTAAAAGGTTAAAGAAAGTTGTTCAGGCAGATGGAAAATGCCACCAAGTGAAAACCCAGATCAGCTCAAAGGAATTAAGAGTGCTGGACATAGAAAATACGTGTGTAACTATAAATTACCTTTTTTCTTATTTTAAAATTTCTTTGAATAATAATTTACTGTTAAAAGCAAAAATAATAGGGGCTGGCCCCATGGTGTAGTGGTTAAGTTCAGTGCATTCCACTTCAGTGGCCTGGGTTCATGGGTTTGGATCCCAGGCATGGGCCTGCACCACTTGTCAGCCATGCTGTGGTGGAAACCCACATATAAAGTGGAGGAAGACTGGCACTGACATTAGCTCAGGGCTACTCTTCCTCAAGTAAAAAAAGAGGAAGATCGACAACAGATGTTAGCTCAGGGCCAATCTTCCTCAAAAAAAAAAAAAGCAAAAATAATAAAAGTATATTTTGGGGTTTATAATATATGCAGAAACAGGATAGGAATAGGGAAATGGAGGCATTCTGTTATTAAGGTACTTACATTTTATGTAAACTGGTACAATAGTACGTGAAGGCAGACTGTAATAAAGATGCAAATCATAAAAAAACAATGAAGAGGTATATCTAATAAGCCAATAGTAGAAATAAAATGGTACATTAAGAAGTACTCAATGAATCCAATAAAGGTATGAAGAGAGGAAAAAAGGAACAAAGAAAAGACGGGACAAATAGAAAACAAATAGTGTAATAGTAGCTTAAAAGCCAATAATATCAATAATTATATTAAATATAAATGGCTTAAAAATTCCATCTAAATGACAAAGATTGTCAGATTGATTTAAAAGAAGGTGTAACAACATGGTATTTTCAAGATAAACACTTTAAATATTTAAAAAAATTAGAATTAAAAGGATGAAGAAAGATGCACCATGCAAACAGTAACCATAAGAAAAGTGGAGTGACTATGCTAATATCAAGGCAGATGTGAGAACAAAGATGCTTGGCAGAAAAAAAAATGGATATTTAATAATGATAAATAATTCAATTCATAAAAATGATACAAAAATCCTAACATGTATGTACCTAATTTCAAGAGCTTCAGAACACACGAGGCAAAGACTGACAGAACTGAAAGGAGAAACAGGCAAATCTGCAAGTTATAATTGAGGAGATTCCAACCCTCCTCTCTCAGGAATCGGCAGAAAAAGCAGAAAGAAAAAGTGGGAGGATATAGATGATCTGAAAAATGCTGTCAACCAAGCTGACCATTAATTAAGACAGACCATAATATGGGCTACAAAAATTTCAATAAATTATAAAAGGATTGAAATCATACAGAGTATATTCTCCGACTACAATGAAATTCAATTAGGAATATATAATAGAAATGTATCTGATATTCCCCAAATATTTGGAAAATAAAAAATATACACCTAATTTCTACGATTCAAAGAAGAAATCACAAGGATAATTAGAAAATGTTTTCAAATTAATGAAAGCATAGTATTTGGAGAACACCACTAAATAAGTGCTTAGAAGAAATGTTTTAACTTTGAATTATTTTATTAGCAAAGAAGGAAGATCTAAAATAACTGATATAAGCTTCCCATGAAGAAGTCTGAAAAAGAATAGCAAATTAAAGACAAACTAAGCAGAAGAAAGAAAATAATAAATGTAAGAGTAGAAATCAATGAAATAGAAAACAGAAAAGTAGAGAAAAACAATGAAACCAAAAGCTGGTTCTTTGAGAAGAGATCAATGAAATTGATAAACCTCTAGATAGACTAACGACAATCAACAGAGAGAAGATATAAGTTACCATTATCAGGAATGAGAGAGAAGGGACATCACTATCAGACTCTACAAGCATTAAAAGGGCAACAAGGAAATATTAAGAATAACACATTCCCCCAAATTTTTGAAAATTTAGACAAAATGCATAAATCTCTTAAATGATACAAATTACCAAAAGTAATTCAAGAAGAAATAGAAAACTCAGAATCCTATGTTCCTATATGTATTAAACACACACACACACACACAAATACACCTACATTCAGGCCCAAGTTGCTTCACTAGTGAATTCTATCAAACATCTAAGGAAGAAATAACATCACCTCCACATCAACTTTTCCAGCAAACAGAATAGGTGAAATTACATTACGATAACTGGTTAAAGGAACAATGTTCCTCCAGCAAAACATGTATGCTGCCTCTTCCCACCATCAAAGCCTTAGACCATTAGTTCTCTCCAGTCTTCCTTCCTTTCATATCATCAATATCTTCCGCCACGTTGACTCATTTCCACGTGCTTATAAAACGGCTAGTTTTTCCCCCACACACATAGCCCTCCCTGAAATCCTGACACATCCCTGTAACAGTTTCACAAACGTTTATTTTGAGTGCCTCCTCTGTGTCGGCACTGTATGCTTACAGAGGTAAAAGATTTAACGCAGTTGGGGAGGAGACAATAAGGGAGTAAATGAAATACAGCAGAAGTGCCACAAAAGAACTATGCAGAGGTGTCATTAGGGAAAGACTAGGAGATATCTCGCATCAGAGAAGACTTTTCTAAGGAGATGAATATTAAAGGATAATGATGATGATGATGATAGCAACAACAACTAATGTTGATTTTGCTCTTATTCTACTGACACACACTGTTTAGATGCCTTACATATATTAACAGATCCAACTCTCAAAGACTCCGTGAGGTAGGCGTGATTATTATCTTCACTAATAGATAGTGAAACTGAGAGACAGAAAGGTTAAAAACTTGCTCAAAGTTATCAGCTGGGAATGAACAGGAATCAACCAATTGAAAAAGAAAGAGAAGAAAATTCCAGGTGAAAGGAGCAACGTGTACAAAATCTTGAAGGAACATGGTGTATCTGAGGCACTGTGCCTTCTTTTCTGCCTTCAAAGCCACATTTCTTCAAAAGGTAATCACCCCTCTGCCTGCATTTTCATTTATTCAGGAAATATTTACTGAACAGCTTGGTGACTGCCCATTCCTTACTTATGGCCTGAATTTGACTCCTGTCCCCACCTTTCAACTCATCAATGACCTTCTTATTGCTATAATAAGAGGCTATTTTTATAACATTCAATTTTTTGTGTCACAAGGCCAGCAAGACTGCTGTACCCAGTTCTCTGTGGGCTCACACCTCTCCCTGACAGTGAGAAGGAAGAATATACAACTTACTGGGTGTCTGAGAGCAGCATGGATGTAGCAAAGAGAATGCAAGGTCTGAGGGGCTTCCAAAGAGGAAGGAGGGATTACAGAGAACTGAGACTCATATCAACTGACTACCAAAAATCAACGGGGACAACAGATGTCTCACTGGATGCTTAGGTGGAGGTGATGCCCAGGATCACAGGACCACATGCCTCATCCAGTGCACCACAGCTTGATAGAGCCCCTGGGCTTACATGCTGTCCTGGGGAAGTGGGAGAGTGACCAAGGTCTGAGGTGACTGAAGACAAGGACTAAGTTTTTGACACGCAGCCCAACAGCGACTCAAAACAGAAATTGAGATTGAGTAAAACAAGCACATCTGAGTTTATGGCCTGATATTTACCCTTTTCAGGTCTATCACTATTAAGGGTTAGGGTGAGACTTTGGTGGCATTTGGCTCAGATCCTGGCTTGCCACCATGCCTCCTCTCCAAAAAAAAGATGCTCATGAAAGCAATGGTAGCAATTAAGAGAGAAAATGCCACTTTATTATAGGCTGGTTCTGTGCCCAGTGCCGTTAATGTGGTGAGTCACCTGGGGTCCCCAAGCCTCATGAGGTCCAGACTCCCTCCTTCCAAGCTTGAATTAACATGTGCCCATGGCTTGGCCAAGCAGAGGGTAAGAGAACTTGAAGCCACAGCAAGCTCGCGTAGGCCTAAGGAGAGGCGACCAGGCCCCCCCTGAGGAGGCCCCAGTCCTCTCATCCCCGCACAGCACGGATGAGGGAACAGAGGAACGCAGAGCCATGCAAGAGTGACAGGGACCCTGCTCACCAGCAAACATGGCCAGAAATGTGCTCATTCACATCAGTGCAGCCTCTGCATGCAAAATCTGGGAGCACGAAAGGAGAGGGGGGCAGGAGGGCAAAAGCATTCTTATCAGTTTTTCCCACTTAGCATTATATCATAAGCATTTTTCCATAGAATTAACATCATTTCAAAACATAATTTTTAAAAGCTTAATATTTCATCATATGAGTCAAGAATAAAACATGTTCCCACAAATTTAGGAAAAGACATTGTTCTGTAGCCACGGTAACAAGTAGCCATCAGAACTGGTTTTAAATGTATTCAATGAATCAATGACAGCTCGCTTTGGTGAGCACACTTTTGCAGCCAACCAAGAGGCATCAACCCCTCACTTCTGAAAGCTGGCCAATCAGAGACAGACTCAGTCTAACACATACACCTCTGAGGGTCAGCCAGTCAGCACGTCTCACACAAGTCACCTTGCTTCTACCGATGACATCAAGCCAGGACTCTGAAAGTCCGCACTTCCCCACCGCTGAATTCTAACCCACCCAAACACTCCACACAAGATCAGCAGTCTGCCTGCTCAGAGAGACTGTGCCTGACCAGCATAGCTGTCCCTTATTGTGGTGAGCGATAAATTCAGCTTTGTATTTCAGACACTGACAGGATATAGCATGACCTATTGAACCATTCCTCTATTACTGGATTATTTAGATTGTTTCTAATATTTTATCATGATAAATAACACTATGGTCTGTGTCTGCATACATAATGTTTCACTGCAGTGCCGATTATATTTTTAAGAGAAATATCAAGAAGTGGAATTACTAAGTCAAGGTACCGGAACATTTTTAAAGCTCTTTAAAGTGCTTTCCAGAAAGGTTGTATCAATTTACCATCATACACCAGTGTCTGAAATGCCCATTACACTATATACTTGTAAGGATTAAGTATTTTGATTTTAAAATAATTCTTGTGAATATAATAGAAAAAACAGCTTTTTATTTTAATTCCTATTTCTTTGTGAAAAAGAATATGCTAGTTCTTTCCACAATATCTAGTCTCCCCTTCTTCTGTAGGAATAAAGTTTTTCATTGGGTACGTGCTGCACAGAATGAACACTATATTTTCCAGACTCCTTTGCAGCTGCATGTGGCCATGTGACCAAGTCCTGCCCATGTAAGTAGAAGCGTTGTATGGCAGCTTCTTCCTTAAGAGGCAGTAAGTACGTGACCTTTGATTCTTCTTTGTCCAATTTCCAAGCCACTGCATAGGCCTAGGATGTGACCTTGGACCACAAAGATGAGGGCCACACCATAGAGATGGTACAGGAGTAAGGCAGACCATGACTTGAATGGCTTAGCTGGTCTTCTTTGTGAGAAACACATAAACTATCTGGTTTAAACCACTATTATTTGGGGCTTTCTGTCACTCAGTGATGATTTTAATCTTAACAACTACACCTCTATTTATTGTCCATATTTCCTGAGTTCCTGTTTTGATTTCCAACTGCCTACTAGCCACTCAATCTATGGTGCCTCTCCGGCAACATGAAAATTCAACATCTCTACAATTCTCTATACTCTGAGAGTAGGAGGTGTGCTATAGTCATTCCTCATCCCTTCTTCCACCCCACTGCACACCAAGGCCAATGTTAAATGCCTTATAAATAGTAGGTGCTCAATAAGCATTTTCTGATGGAAGTTCTCTACCTTCTTATGAAGATTCTTAATCTGAGGTCCACGGATAGGCTTTAAGAGTCTATGGACGCCCCCTAAAATTTTACGCAAAGTTTTAGCTATATTTTATATACACACTTTTGGAAGAGGATCTAAATATTTCAACAGATTTTCAACGGAGTACGTGAAGAAGAGCAAGCAGCACTGTCCTCACGGCTTCACTGTGTTACGTGGGACCACATTCTGCCTCTCCATGCATTTAAAAGTACTGCTTTTGCTTCAGTTTATTGTCTTAACATTTCCCCTGCTTTACCCAGAATTCAGTTTTTTCTCTACCTCATGCCAACACTATTTTCCCGACTTGTCCCCCTGCTTCCACATTTAGCCAACCTCTAGTCTACCCCGAACCCCTGCTGATTACTCCGCCGCTGAAGAATCTTGCTTACCAAGTCCAAACTCCATGGCGTGCTATTCAGGGTCCTTAATGATATGGAGCCCACATCTCTCTTCTGCTTCAACATTCCCAAACACTAACTTTATCCTGTTAGGATAACTCCTCAAAGACAGGAATCTTTGTGTATTCTATTAACTCATATATCCCAGGACCAATAATACAACCAATAACTATTGAACAAATGAATAAACATTTTCTAATATGGATTAATGGGGTTTTCCAGACTCCTTCATTGCTCTGCAGTCTCCATTCGTCTGCTATCATGTTTTTCTCTAATCTGCCAGTGTACAAACAAAGACTAGTTCAAATGCTAATGCCTTCTTTGCTCATATCCTTTAGAAGTGATTTGTTTTTCTTTCTTTTGTATTTACAGTCCTGGTAATATGCATGATGCTTATATAGTCTTTTGAAAACACGTCTTATCTTTCCTAATAGATTATGAACAGAGCTTATGGTTTTGGCATCATTGTTTTGCCCTTAGTAGTTGTTTGGAAAATATTGTTTAATGAATTAATGGCAAAAAAAGTACATGTATGGGCTGAGTTGGTAAGATTTTTGATAGTTGTGGGAGAAAAAGATAGCTTTCTATTTCTTCATCTCCACTTAGCACATGAAAGGTAAGGTGGAGGGGGGAGATAAAGTGGAAAGGTTTATGAGTATTTTTAAAATATGATTTACCATATTTATTATCTCTTCTAAGAAGAGATGAAAGATATTTTGGGGCAAAATAGAAACTGAGCATAAATGTTTGAGAGAAGGTATCCACACTACTTTTTGCCTAGGTAAATATAATTTATTTTATATGTCATAGATATTTTAAGACATTTTAAGGTAATTGAAATATTTCAAGTTGATTATAAAAAATAACTTTTTAAAGATATAATTTAATACCACTTCAGAGAAAAATATTACTTTTCTCACATTGCAGTTAGAGTGGTAACTTTTTCCAAATACTGTATTAAATGATAAAATTTTACTTAAAAACATGAAAGCTAAGTTAGAGATTATATATAATTATGCCTTGCAGATTACTATGCTGGCTCAAACAGAATATCAATGTTTTAAAGAAGCTGTCATTACTTTCACTTCCACATCCTTTAACTTTCAGACTGGATTAAAAATTAATATAATAAATAAAGTTTCTATTTGTTGTTCATTTAATGAAATATTTATAGTGCTTTGCATTCATTGGGCACTTAATGTTTATTGAATTGAATCTTGAAAAGGGTTTAATCCATCCACGACTTGATCATACTAATTCTCTTCATCATAAGACATTCTCCAAGATCAACCACTTAATCGAGGATTAGTGGGTAGATTGCCATTTACAAGACTTCAGATGATCACAGTTCTAATTTCAAAGCCCCTTCTTGAAACAAATAATCAGAACCAGAAGTGAACAAACATTTATTGAATGTGCCAGGCAAGGATACAGATATGAATAAAATAAAGTTGCATCCTAAAACTTTTAAATCTTATTTTGAGTCAAGGATAAGTTCTCAGTTTGAAACAATCATTGTAAGAAATGGTAATTTAATTAAAGGATTTTTTTCTTTTCCATCATTACATATCAATCCCAACTTAAGAAAATGGCAACTAGTCTAAATAGCAAAGCATTGGCAAATGTCAGCACTCCATATTCAGTGACTCTTCCGTTTTAATTCATTTCTAGAAAATCAGTTGTCATTTAAAAATTTTTTTTTAAAGATTGGCATCTGAGTTAACATCTGTTGCCAATGTTTTTATTTCTTTCTTTCTTTCTTCTTCTCCCCAAAGCCCCCCAGTACATAGTTGTATATCTCAGTTGTGGGTCCTTCTAGTTATGGCATGTGGGACACTGCCAAGGCATGGCTTGATGAGCGGTGCCACGTCCGCGCCTAGGATCCGAACCGGCGAAACCCTGGGCTGCTGATGCAGAGCACGCGAACTTAACCACTCGGCCACGGGGCTGGCCCCTGCTCGAGTCATTCTATATAGTTACTTTACTCAGAACCAGAATCTAACAGGAATCCACTGTTTTGGGTTTTGTCAGTGACTATTTATTTCGTAAGAGTCCCATGGAGAAGCCACATCCTTTATTAAAGAAGGAAGAAACTGAACAGTTTTGGAAAAGGGCTGTGGTATCATTATTATCACCATTTATTGAGTATCTACTCAGTAAACATTGGTGGATCTATTCTCAGAAAAAGTGCTTATATTCCTGAATTTGGCCCTATTTCTGAATATGCCAAATTAGTATTAGATGCATTTTCTGTCTATACAGATTTAATAACTGTGATCATTACTGTGGACAAAAATAATGTGTATTTAATGATAGACAACCTAAAGAATAGCATGGGACAGTTGATTTTCTGCCCTCACTGTAATTCAGAAGGACTAATTTTCTCACCATTGCAACACATATATTTACGTGGCTAACACCCCTAAATGATCACATAAGATTCACATGAATTTCCACCCTATTCACTGAATAAGAAAGCAAACTGTGAAACAAGCTTATGGAACTAGTTAAAGAATTAAGATCTAATCATATTTCAAAAGCTCACCCTAAGAGAAGTTCTCTGAAGCAGAGGCCACAGAAACTGAAACTCATTTATTACTTGGGCAGAAATACAAACTTTAAGAGAATGAGGGAGAAAAAAACCCTGTACTTTGCTCTAGGGAAGAAGCAACTATTCTCTGATGTGCAAAAAAGAATTTATCATCAAAGACCAAATGTAAATGGAGCCAATTAATTTTTTTAAGAATCTCTACCTTCTATAATATTTTTATGTCTTTGCTACTGTTATGCTTTATACCGAAATCTAATGTTGCATGATTCGACAAATATTAAAGGCAAATGACTACTGTATTTAACAAATTTTAATATACATAACATACTTTTAAATATACTTCATATATTTACATGTGAGTGGCACATTTATTGGTATAGTACTTTTAGGAAGCAGATAGAATATCTATTTCAGATATACATAATAAAGTAATAAATTATTTCAAATAAGCTTTGAATCTAGGAGCTAGACGTCCTGATTTAGCATACTCATAAATCCCATTAATATTTTACTTACTGTTTAGGAAATTTTTCTACTTTTTGGCTCACTTACATAACAAAAAAAGAATGTGCTGAATATTAGTTGGAAAGTTTATGAAATAATGTATTTACAGGAAGTTACTATGTTAGATTTGTAGGCAGTTCAATATAAAGCAGTCATCTTGACACTTAACAAAAGCTCCCTCTCTTTTACTGGATAATCTGGAAGTTTGGAATAGGGGCTGAGGGGACATTCTTGAGATTTAGTCATTAGATCTTCCTAATTAAAAATGACCTAGAGCTTATCTAGTTTTCCAGGATCATCTATATTGAGATAGAATTATCATACCAATTCATTTAAAAATAATATTCAAAACAACATTTGACAACAGTGTGCAGGATGCTGGTATCAAACATGCTCTGTCCCCTCTTCAGTCTGCAACATGAGATCTTAGTTAGTTTTGTTGCTGTGTGGGTGAATTTCCCATCACCCAGACCCTCGAAGCTACTCCAACCATCTTTTTCATCAACTCAAGTTGCTTCGATTGACTCTTCCAACCACTGTTGCCAAATGGTAAGCAGTAGAGCATGGTGGTTACGAGCATGAGCTTTCAAGTTAAACCAATTTGGGTAGTGTGACCATGGGCAAATTATTTACTTTCCTGGGCATTATTTTATAATGTGCAGATAACGTGGACAATGAAGATTAAATAGGACTGAGGTTTAGCAATGTAGGAATGGCGGAAGTTCAAGATGGCAAGGGATCAGAGAGTGGTGAGTAAGCAGTGGAATGAGGACAAAGACCAGGTTCTTTATGCGTGAGGGAACGGAAAAAATAAAAGGTAAGGCAAGAGAGATCAAAAGGAGAACTTGATAGACTGAGATCTTGGAGGTGAACTAGCTGAGTAATGCTGAGGCCTGGGGCATGGCTGCATTTTTTGATGGATAAAGTGGAAAGAAATTAGAAGGTACTTTACTACAGCTAAGCTTACAAAACTGTAAGGTCAGGCTATTAGAAAAGTCAGCCATCAAAATCAGCCTTTTGCAGCCAAGTCTAGTTACTCTTTCCTGTGCATTCCTCTATTTCAAATCCATGAAAATAACTATTTGCCCCAGATTCTTTACCGGGGAAGCAATTTTATTCCTGACATGTCCCCAAGACTGGGGTGCTCTGCTGCTTTTGACATTGGTAAAATTTTTTTTGGTAAATGTTTAAATTACATAATTGACACATACGAAAGAACACAGTATTTTGCATGTTTATGAAACATGATAGAGAACCCTTCTAAACGACCACACAACCTAACATCTCGCATCGCAAGTGCCAGTGCTCCCGCCCGCCCTACTCCATCCCCTCACCCCCCGAGAATCAACCACTATCCTGAATTTTATTTATTGCCCTGCTTTAAAAACTTATCATATGTATAAGTATCTCTAACCTATTATCTTGTTTTACTATTTTTTTAGCTTTATACAAACATAATCATGCTCTCCTGCAATTTCCCAAAACTTGCTGCTTCTCACAGAACATTGTTTCTAAGATTCATTCACGATGTTTCATTTGAAGCTGTATTTCCTTTATTTTCACTGCTTTAGAATACTCAATTGTGTGAACAAATCAAAATCATCTGTTTTTCTGTTAATGGGCAATCGAACTTTTTGAGTTTTTCCTCCATGAGCTATGCTGCTATAAACATTCCTGTACATGTCTTCTGATGCATATTTGTGAGTTTCCAGGGTATATGCTAAGGAGCTGAATTGATGGTTCATAAATCAAATGTTCAACATTACAGCACAGTGCGGCCAACATTTTATATTCTAACCACAGTACACGAGTTCTTTTTACTCCACACTTTCAACCACTTCTTATTTTTAATAACAGCTTCAGTTAGATTAAATTCACATATTATAAAGTTCACACTTTTAATCTGTACGATTCAGTGGTTCTTAGTGTATTCATAGAGCTGTATACCTATCATCACTATCAAATTCCAGAACATTATCATCACCTCAAAAAGAATCCCCATACTCATTAGCAGTCACTTGCCATTTTCCTCCCCCTCAAGCCACTGGCAACCACTAATCTACTTTCTGTCTCAATGGATTTCCTATTTTGGACTTTTCACATAAATAGAGTCCTATGACCTGTGGTCTTATGTGACTGGCTTCTTTCACTCAGCACATTTTCAAGGTTCATCTATTTGTGGTATGCATCAGTACTTCATTCCTTTTCATTGCCAAATAAGATTTCATTGTACGGATATACCATATTTTGTTTATCCATTCATCAGTTGATGAACATTTGGGTCGTTCCCACTTTTCGGCTATTATAAATAATGCTGCTGTAAACATTCTTATACAAGTTTTTTGGGGGGAAATATGTTTTCAGTTTTCATAAGTATATATACTCCTATATAAGTATATAGGAGTAATTGCTAGGTCATAAGGTAACTCTAGGTAAACTTTTCCAGGAACTGCCAAACTATTTTCCAAAGTGCCTGCACCATTTTTCATTCCCACAAGCAAAGTAGGAGGGTTTTAATGTCTCCAAGTCCTTGCTAAAATTTATTTCCCTCTGTTTGATTATTGTTATCCTAATGGATGGTATCTTATTGTCATTTTGATTTGATTTCCTTAATGACTAATGACATTGAGCATCTTTTCAAGTGCTTATTGGCCATTTGTATATCTTCTTTGGAGAAATGTATATTCAAATCCTTTGCCCATTTTTAAATTCGGTTATTTATCTTTTAATTGTTGAGTTTTAGAGTTCTTTACATAGTATGGATACTAGACTCTTATCAGATAAATGATTTGCAATTATTTCCTCCTATTCTATGGGTTGTTCTTGTACTTTTCTTGATAGCATTCTTTAAAGCACAAGTTTTACATTTTAATGAAGTCCAATTTATCTATGTTTTTCCTTGTCATTTGTGCTTTGGTATCATATCTAAGAGCTCTTTGCCTAATCCAGTGTCATGAAGATTTACTCATAGGTTTTCTCCCAACAGTTTTATAGCATTTTTCTTTTATTGTCTCCTTCTAAGAGTTTTACAGTTTTAGCTCCTATATTTAGGTCTATGATTCATTTTGAGTTAATTTTTGTGTATGTTGTGAGGTAGGAGTCCAACTTCATTCTTTTGCATGTGGATATCCAGTTGTCCAACACTATTTGTTGAATTTCCATATGAATTTTAGGATCAGCTTGTCAATTTATACAAAAAAGGCAGCTGGGATTTTGGTAGGGAATGTGCTGAATGAGTAGATCAATTTGGGAAGTACTGCCATCTTAACAAAATTAAGCCTTCTAATCCATGAATATGCATGTCTTTCTGTTTATTAGGTAGTCTTTAATTTTTTCAGTAATATTTCATAGTTTTCAATGTACAAGTTTTCCACTTCTTTGGTTAAGTTTTATTTCTAAGTATTTAATTATTTTATGCTATTAAAATGAATATTTAATTATTTTTTATTTTTTTATAGCTAACAAACTTTTTGTTTGTTTTTTAAAGATTGGCACCTGAGCTAAAAACTGTTGCCCATCTTCTTTTTTTTTTTCCCCAAATCCCCCATGTCCGCGCCCAGGATCTGAACTGGTGAAACCCTGGGCCGCTGAAGTGGAGCCCATGAACTTAACTACTTGGCTACGGGATTGGCCCCTAAAATGAATATTTTAATTTCATTATCAGATTTTACATTGCTAGCATATCAAAATACAACTGATTTTTGTATGTTGATCTATATTCTGCAACTTGAACTCATTTTAAGTTTTTTTTTTTAGTGTGAATTCCTTAGAAGTTTTCTGCATATAAGATTTTGTCATCTGTGACTAGAGAGAGTTTTATTTCTTCCTTTCTAATCTGGATGTCCTGTATTTTTCTTGTCAATCAATTAGGTATAAAATGGTATTACATAAGGGTCTTAGTTTTCATTTCCTTAATTGCTAATGAAAGAAGAGTTCTTGCTATCTTTATGGGCTACTTATATTTCCACTTCTGCGAAATGTCATTACATCTTTAGCCAATTCTTTTATGGGCCGTTTCTGACATAGTATCAGAATAACATTAGTTTTGCTTCTCCATGTATAATTTGTATCTTATTTATTTCTTTTTCCCGTCTTATGATCACTAGAATCTCTACTACAATGTTGAACAGCAGCATTGATAGTGGGCATCCTTTTCTTTTCCTGATTTGAAAGGGAATCCCTCTAACGTTTGACTGTAACAAGGATGTTTGCTCTAAGTTTTTAATTGACATTCTTTATCAAGTTAAGGACATTCCCTCCAATTCCAAGTTCATTAAAAATATTTATCACAGGTAGGAGTGGAATTTTACCAAATGCTTTTTCTTCACTTGAGATGATCATGTGCATTCTCTCCTTCCATCTGGCAATGCAATAGACTATATTAATGGGTTTCTCACATTAAATCACCCTGAATTCCTGCATTAGATCCAGCTTTGTCACAATCATTTTTATATACTGTTAGATTCTATTGCTAATGTTTTGCTAGGAATTTTACACTTAAGATTAAATGTGAGATTGGTATGTAATTTTATTTTTACTGTCCTCAGTTGATTTTTATGTCAAGATTATACTTGCTGTGAATGGACTGGGGAATATCCCCTCTCGTTCTTTCCTCTGATAGAGTCTGTATGTCATTGAAATTGTCTGTTCTATGAAAATTTGATAAGAATTAGAGCATAAAATCATTTGGCCCTGATGTTTTCTTTGATGAAATACTTAAAACTAAATGCTCTAATATCTATAGAACTATGTGAGTTTTCTATTTCTTCTCCATTCAAACACATTTTCTAGAAATTTTTCCATTTTATTCAGATTTCCAATTTTATTGGCATAGAGTTACTCATTATATTATCTTATCTTCTCTGGATCAGGAGTCATTTTTCCTATTTCCTCCCTTGTCTATTTGTACCTTCTCTCTATTTTTCTGATTAGTCTTCCGGGAAGTTTGTATTATACTAGTCTTTCAAAAGATCAAATTTTGCTTTTGCTGAATTACTCACTTTTTATTAAAACTTCCTTTTCCTTGGCATTCATGCCATTACTCCCTCTCCTGGCTCTCCAGGCACCACTCTGACAACTGCTTATGATCTCTAGGTGATTTTCAGTGAAAATTGCCCCATGCCATCCGCTCTTCTCTAACTATATCTCCCCTTTTTAAAGCTACTCTTACAGTTAGTTTTAAATCATCTTTTTGTTGATGCGACTTACAACTCTTTATCTCTCCCTTTTACATCCCACGCACCCTCATCCAGACTCGGCTGACCACAAGTTGGACAGGCACTCAACTCACTGTCCCAAACTGAACTCAGTCATTTTTCCTCAAATCTACTCCTCCTCATCTTAGTTAATGGAACTTTCATTTAGTCACCCAAATCAGAAACTTAGAAGAATTTCTTAGAATCTTTCTCTCTCACCCTTGACAGTCCTGCCAATTTTCACTTCTGGGTCGACACCTTCTCGCTCCTGAATTTTTACAATAGCCTTCTAACTATTCTTGCCCTATTATTTCCTATTCTTTCTAGCTATCTTTTTTTTTGTCTGATATATGTCCATCTACCACTTTTCAATCGGTATCCTATCTAAATCGTAAATATGATCATATCAATTTGCATCTTAAAAACCTTCATTGCTTCTTGGCAGATACTAAATAAAGTTCCAGTTCCTTGTTAGGGCATACGATGTCCCTCAGGGCCAGGCCTCTACCTCTCCAGCTTCCTGTTCCTCTACTTCCCACTCTACCCTTCACGCTTCTGCTAACACTAGACTGTAGTCCTAGAATATGCTGTTTCACAGTCTGCATATTTGTCCAGTGTGTTTTTTTCATGAACATCCTTCCTTTCCTTGGTGGGATCTTAATCATTTCTCAAGGCTCAGTTGAGCATCATCTCCTCCAGGAAGTCTTCCATAAAACATCAAGAAACCTGAGTTTGGACCAACTCACACTTCTCCAGCAGTCTATATACACAACTAGTTTATTTCTTGTTGAAACCATTTATCTCTAACTAGATTAACAACTCCTTAAGGCGAGGGACAATTTATTATATATCTTAACTCCCGGCACCTAGCACATAATGGGATGCAAATTTAGCTTTCTTGAAAGCACTGGATTGCAGTCTGCCCTTCTGCTCTAAGTCCAGGTCATAACTGCTGCCCGCAGGCTCAGTGAGCCGCACTGGAGGGGAGCAGCAGCTGAAACTGGCCAAAGGGGCCAAAGAAAAGAAAATTCCCTCTTCTCCGCCTATAGAGAAAGCTGGCAGCTTAAATCCCAGGAATCCCAAGCAAGAGTAGATGAGAAGGTTAGCTACCTAGAGAGCCTAACTTGAGAATGGAATGTGGAACACGGGAGGCAAGACTGCTAGACAGTAGTTGCTCTTGGTGTTTGTGTCCTAAAGCAGAGAGCCATTTTCAACTTTCAACTTTTTCAGCTTCTTCTAAGAAGAATCAGAAGCAGCGTCTTAGTGAGGGATCAGGGCTTCATAAATCAGGCTGGGGTTTAGGGCCTGATTCAAATCCCAGCATGAATCTATGATGGGAACTGAGAGCCCGTGACTCAGGCGGAAACCTGGGGAATAGGTACACATGGTGAGAATTAACTAAGGAAGATGCAGACCATGACCACGAGGTCCCCTCAGGGCCAGTCCAGCCCAGTAGCTGCTGAACGTGCAAGCCACACGCCTTTCCACACTCCTGGGGAAGCTGTCCTCATCAAGTGCCAGCCTGGGCCCACCTCGCTTCCCTGACTAGGCCCAGTCTAAGTGCCCTGAGTAAGGCTGGAGCGGCAGGGACAGAATCCTGAACCCTTCCCTCTGCAGTCTTAACCTCTCCAGCCCTCGGCTCCTTTGACCCCTTGCAAGAAGTAGTAGCAAACATGGGCTCAGGTCATTCTCTAAAAGTTCTGCTTGCTTTTCGTTTTTCACAGTGATGCTCTGAAATAGTAGCTCCAATCTGGGAACCTTAGAATTACGAAGCATCACGAGAAAAAGGACATCATAAAAAGCCTGTTAGAAGAGTGTGGGGCCTGCAAATAGAATCTCTGTGATCTTCTGTTGAAGGGTGCCCCCTCACCCCATTATAGATGCTGAGTTCTTCAAACGGTTCAGTTTCTCCCAACTGGGCCTTCGCAGCACCACTGCTAAACCGTACATCTTAGTTGAACACTCTCCCTTGGGAATGTGCCTGACGCACACACTCACCAACTGGCCTTTTATCTCCTTTCAGACCAAAATCAGCAGTGCAGGCCATCATATTTATATCCCAACTACACTTTATTTTGATCCCATTTGAAATGAGGAGGTCTTAATCTTCATATGATTTTGGGGGTGATTTGTTTGTGTTGAATGTCAGGTTGATATAGTATTAGTGTAAATCTTCTAGATTTCACAGAAGGAAAAATCAATAAAAAGATGACTACAGGAGACTAAAAATAAAACAGGGAACCAAAATCTTGAGAAATAATTTTACAAAGCTTAAATATCTTTTAATAGGCTATAACATTGAAACTATTTCCCCAAACAGGATTACAACAAAAGAAGAAAGTAGGAGAAATGACACAGAGTGAAAGGAGAAAAATGTTATTTGAGATTCTAAACCTCCTGAATCAGAATTGCCAGGATCTTGGGGCCCAGGAATCTGTATTAAAAACTCTCCCATTGCTTCTGATAATCAGTCAAGTTTGGGAACCAATGCTCTAGCTAATTGAGGATACAAGTGAGGGCACTTTTCTAAATATGAAACAGTAATTCAAAGAGTACATAATTTCTGCTTACATTTCTGTTATATTATCGCATTTCTACCGTGATTTTTCTGAGAAAAGAGTTCAACAAGTTGAGATTGGTTGTTTTAAATAAATGAATATCGTCAACTGTGATAACCCTGAAAGAGTTGCTATGGTAACACAGAACAAAGATAATAACATCAAGATCTAAATAATCAAGGTTGCTTAGTGATCTTAAGCTGGCTTACTTTTAATGGCTTCAAATGCAGTAAAAAGCAGTTAGCTCCAAGGTGTCAGACAGTATTACTACAAGAGTATTTAACTAATTATGTGGTCCCCCCAAACCCCCAACAAAAACAGAATGGAATATATTGTTTAATCATGAAAGCAATTAAAATACATAAAGACAATTTTCACTGAGTCCACCACTCTCAGCATGTAATTATTTATCTAATTCAAGTCATGCAGCTAGGTGTTAAAATTACCTTATCTAAACTAACTGCAAAAATTGAAAGTCATTTCGGGATTTGATCCTCATTCATTTTCAACCAAATATCCAAATTCATTTCAAATTCACACAAGAACTGCACCAGCTTCACCTAAATCAGTTTTCTACAACTTAAACATCCCTCCTACACTCAGATGTGATTGTGAAACTACTTTGATCTTTATTCCCAAATTTATTGCTCCGTGTAATCCATGACAAAATATAATGTGATTTACTATATCTCTATATGACAGCCCAGCAGCTGACAGAACTTAATAATTTAGCATAAGAAAAAAAACCTTCTGGCACCAAAATACACAGCTCATAATGGGGGCTCTTTAGTATCAGTTTACAATGCAGCTTATACAAGCCGATCATAAGAACTTCAAAACAATTCTTTTTTCTCTCATGCATTTAATGAAGGAGATTTTTATTCCTTAAACGTGCTTTGTAGCTGCAAGCAAGTAATTTGGGAACATTCTGCTTTTGTTCTCATTAAAACAGTGCGAGACTAGATGCATACTGATGTTCCTTTCTCAAAGAAAAGGATGAAATTTCTCCATTTAATCTGAAATAAGTGAAGAAACGCAAACATGGGAATCTAGGAGACCCTAATAAAAGTAAATTTATATTTGGTTATGATATAGAAAAAAGCATAGATTAGATAGTTAGACACTGTGTATATAATTATCAAAATCAGGTGAAATCGAGACTTGTCTTTGGAATCGCCAGGGCTGCAGTCTCTCTGAAATTCCCTCTCCCTCAATGAGAGGCTCCGTCCAGGACAGGAAATGTCAGACCAGGTGGCCCTGAGGTCTCTCTCAACTCAAAATTTCCCAGATCCTTGAGCTTGCTTTTTAGAGGGCCACAGCGGTTCTGGTGGTGGGGTGCTGACGGGTCTGAGGGTCTCTTACACTCTTGGCCGAAGTGGGAGATAGTGGGATGCTCACAGCTCACTTGTCTGGCACCCTGGAGATGACTGGGTGTGTGTGCATAAGGAGCCTCAGCAGGGTGGTCTGGCTGGGTTTGCAAAGCTCTAGGTTCCCTCTGGAATCTCACTGGTTTTCCAGCACTGTGGTTCTCAACAAAATGCCCCCAGACCCTACCCCTTGATCTGTCAGCCTATGACCCAATCATTGGGGAGTTACTTCCTTATTATTTCTTTAAGATATTTGGTTATAAAAGACAAATTATATGTTCAAAACTTCAATTCAAAAATTTGAAACTTAATGTCTTCTTAAGATTCTTATCTAGGTTAGTGTATTGTTGGGAAAGGCTGGCTGGCCAGTTGACTTCCAAGAGTATTCAAGCACTTCTTGTGATGCCATCCATGAGGTGATCTAACTTGTGGAATCCACCATGGGTCACAATCTCATTCCCTGTTTTGCAGCTCCGGAAACTCAATGTTGCCAGTGACCCTGTGTGGGTGATCTGACTCACACAGACTGAATCCGCAGCACACCTAGGCTCGGAAGGGCATTGGCGATTACCCTATGCTCCATTCATTATTATATGTCATTTATATCTGCACACAACCCTGCTCACATTCTAAACCAGCCTCTTGACGTGCTTAATACCTGTCATTTGTCACAAGCACTCATCTCTAGCACTGTAATCTCAGAACAGAACTTGGAAAAATTCCAAGAATTTTTACTGTTTCTTGTTTAGAAAGGTTATAGTTAACTGCTTTAGAATCTAAAGCTACTAAAATCCTTGAGGTGCTTTTCTGATGAACTACATGACTATGGTTTTCAATTCACCCAAAAATAAATACCAAATAAGACTCTATATGCAAATGTATCATGAAGCGGACTTTGTTCTGGAGTGCTTTAGTGGACTCAATCTTTTGAAATGGCCACAAGACTTCAGAATATTTCAATACAAAAAAACAAAAGATGTGAACTGAATAATTTACTAGCTGTTTAAATTTTTAAGTTTCCTTGATTGGTCAAAGGTGTAATACAAATGTTTCACCTCCAAATAAACTCAAATGCTGTTTCTGTCCACTTGGTTTACAAAGATAAGAATGGTTTCAATATAAGAATGTAGTATTTAATTCTCTAGTGTTTCTTCTTTTATTTTGAGGTGAAATAAAGAGAAAATGTTCTCTATGCACAATTTCCTTAAAAAAAGGTCTTTTCGCCCCATATTTGAAATAAAATCTATGGCTGCCACAGACATCATTAGGAATATCTACCACTAGGAAACACTCTGTCCTTGACGGCTAGACTAAAAGCTCGTAATAGTCCCAAGAGAACTCCCCAACACCCTAATCCCTCCACTCACCAGACTTACTTCATTATTGGTTACATCCACTCTCTTGTCTCCCACTCAACTCTGACTTCAGAGCCAAAAATTCAGGGTTTTGGCCAAATCAAGGAGTCTCAGGCCAAGGAATTTGGATTTTATTCTGGACACAGTGGGATGCATTTAGAAGTTTGTGAGCAGGGAGTGAAATGAGTAGAGCTGTCACTGGGAAGATGACTCCCCGGGGACCACAGAGAATGAACAGAAGAGCAGAGCAGAGAACTGGCAACATTCAGAGAGAACTGCTGCCAGTGGGTAAGGGTTTTTATTTAAAGTCCTAATGCAACTACAATAACTGAGGAGACAAAGGAAGTGAAATGGGGCTATCTAGACTTGTGCCTCTTTCTGAAGGAGAAAGCTGCATTAGGGAAAATTGGAAAATGAAACAAAAAGTAATAAGACCATTTTGAACTCTATACGCATTATCGACCTTTCTACCATCTCTTTCACAAACACACAGGCACCCAAATAATGACACATTCAAAAATGGATTTTCCTATAGTAATTCTTTGTTTAAAGATGTTTACTTTTGGTATATTTTTCAAAGTGCAACTGGAACAAATGAAAGATGTATTGAGAGCTCTAACTATGGGTGAATCATAAATAATTCCTCAGAAACCGAGAATAAGAAACATGTCCTAGTGTGGACATGAAATCAATCTCTCACAAATTCTCCCACCTGATGATACATTTCTTTCTCAATGTTGTTGTCTTTTCTTCCATAACCCACACTCCCTTTTTTAAAAATTGAGATATAATTCATTTACCATCGTGTTCATCCTTCTAAACTGTAGAATTCGCAGTATATTCACAAAGTTGTACAGCCATCTGTCTAATTCCAGGATATTTTCATCACCCAAAAGGAAACCTTGGACCATTAGCTGTTGTTCTCCATGGGAACCTTCCCTTAGCCCCTGGAAACCTCTAATCTGCTTTCTGTCTCTGTATTTGTCCATTCTGAACATCTCACATAAATGCAATACTACAACACGCGACTTTTTGTGTCTGGGTTTTTTCACTTGCATAATATTTTCAAGGTTTATCCATGCTGTAGCATGTATCAGCAATCCATTCTTTTTCATGGCTGAATAACATGCCATTGTATGGATATACTACTTTTATTTATTTATCATCATTAGATGGGCACTTGAGTTATTTCCACTTTTTGACTATTATGAATAATGCTGCTATGAACATTTGTGTATAATTTTTGCATGGACATGTTTTCAATTGTCTTGGGATATACCTAGGAGTGGAATTGTTGGGTCCTATGGCAATTCTATGTTTAACTTTTGCAAGAACTGCCAAATGGTTTTCCAAAGTGGCTGCCACTTTACCTTCCCACTAGCAAAGTATGAGGGTTCTAATTTGTCTACATCTTTGACACTTCTTATTGTCTGTCTTTTTAATTATAGCTATCCTAGTGGGTATAAAGTAGTATCTCATTGTGGCTTTGATTTGCATTTATGTCATGACAAAGAGCATCTTTTTGACATGCTTATTGGTCATTTGTATACCTTTTCTGGAGAAATGTCTATTCAAATCTTTTGCTCATTTTTAAATTGGATTATCTGTCTTTTTATTATTGAGTTATAAAAGTTCTTTATAGAGACTTCTAGACCCTTATCAGATAGATAATTTGAAAATATTTTCTCCTATTCTGTGGGTTGTCTTTTCACTTTCTTGGTGGTCATGTCCTCAAACCACAAAGGTTTTTACTTTTGATGAAATCTAATTTATTTATTTTCTCTTTTGTTGCTTCTGCTTTTGCTGTTATATTTAAGAAACCATTGCTTAATCCAAGGTTACAAAGATTTACTGGTATGTTTTCTTTTAAGAGTTTCATTACTTTAGCTCCTATATTTAGGTCTGGCAGGGTTGTTATCAGCAAATTCTCTCAGTTTTTTTATCTGTGAATCTTTTTAGTTCTCCTTTGTTTTTGAAAGATGATTTCACCAAACGTAGAATCCTGAACTGACAGTCTTCTTCCTTTAGGGCTTTGAAAATGTCATTCCACTGCCTTCTGACCTTCATGGTTTCTGATGAGAAATCAGCTGTTAATCTTTCCATTAGTTCTTTAGACACAGTTTCCTTAGATTTTTGAACATATTTGAAATAGTTGATTTAAAGTCTTGATCTAGAAAGTCCAACATTTGCGCTTCCGCAGGGACAGTTTCAATTGATTTAATTTTTCACTGCCCCATAGGCCATACTTTGTTTCTTTGCTTGTCTTACAATTCTTTGCTGAAAACTGGACATTTTGAATACCATAATGTGGCAATTCTGGAAATTAGATTCTCTTCTTCCCCAGGGTTTGTTGTTGTTCCTGAGGATTTTTGTTATTGTTGTTGTTTTTTAGTGACTTTTCTGAACTAATTCTGTATACTATGTATTCTTGGTCATATACAATCACTGAAATCTCTGCTTAGTTAGTGGTCTGCTACTGATCGGGCAGAGACTTCCTTAAAGGCCTGGAATCAAAAAGTCTTCCAGTTTTCACCAAGGGACTCTGTGTGCATGTTGGTGTGCACCTTCAACACTCATGGTAGATTATAACTCTGCCTTAGTCTTCTCTTCTTGCATGTGCAGAGCCTCAAGGTCAGCCAGAGGTGAGAGCTTAGAACCTTCTCAGATCTTCCCTGAGGATGCACACAGCCCTGGGTGTGTACTCAGCCCTATGCCATATAGCATTCTGGATTCCAAGGAATATGTTGGAGATTACCAAAGCCCCTATGGACAGCTCATTCCCAGCTTTACATTTTAAGCTTTTGGGTTAGCCTATCGTTTGCCCCAACTGTTATACACCACCTCAGGCAGCCATGATCTTAAACAAATCTCTAATTGTTTTTGAAAAATGCTCCCAGGAAAAGGTTTTTCACACTAGGTAAACTCCAAGTCAGGACAAATAAAGATAGCTTTGTGAGTAGAGTCTTCCTGGGAACCATCAGAAAGGTCAAATAATCAGAGTTTTTAGGAAATGGGGCTTTGAAGGAGCTGCCCTGTTCTGGTCCCTCTATAGGCTTCCAGGCTACTGATTTTCTCCATGATTGATGGCTATTGGTTTTCAACACTATTGCAGAGCTGGGGAGAAAGGTAGGATGGGAATAGGGTAAATACAAAAAGTCACAGGTGCCAGCCTAGTGGCATAGTTGTTAAGTTTGCACTCTATGCTTTGGTGGCCCGGGGTTCACGGGTTCAGATCCCAGGTGCAGACCTACACACCACTCATCAAGCCATGATGTAGCAGCATCCTACATACAAAATAGAGGAAAACTGGCACAGATATTATCTCAGAGATATTCTTCCTCAAGCAAAAAGAGGAAGGTTGGCAACAGACATTAGCTCAGGACCAATCTTCCTAACCAGAAAAAAAAGTCACAAATCTTGTTGTTGTTACCAAGATTCAGCTGTTTGTTTGTCTGTTTTTAAATGAATGCTCCCTAGACTGCTGTAAGCCTTTGGCTAATTTCCATAGTTGTGAAAAGTTTGATTATAATAATTTTTGCCTGTTTTCTCATTGTTTTCATGCAGGAGAGAATTTTTGGAGGTCCATAATCTGCCATTTTTCCTGACATCCTCCCCAGCAAATTCATTAAGTGTTGTTTTCTACAGGGTTACAACCTTTCCTTTCCTGTTTTCTCCTCTTATTCCACAAAATTCCCTTGGGAAATACCATCCACATCTAGGCTTTCAAAGTTTACCCAAAAATCACTGACTCTCAAATATACATCTTCAAAACAAACTTTTCCCTGGAAGCCTTATTGATGACCAGTGACCATTTCTATATCAATATTTTACAGATGTCTCCAGCCCAACATGTCTTATACCACTCATCCACTTGGTTACCCAAACTAGGAAACTGGGAGGCATCCTAGATTACTCCCATTCTCTATTCTTCAGGTCTTCACTAAAACACCTCCTCTGTCAAATCTTCCAACATCCCACTTTCCACAAAGCTGATCATTCTCTTATCTTATTACATGTATCCCCCTTGTACAGTATTTGTTTATTTGGATGTTCCTCTTACTAGACTATAGGCATCTTGCAAGTAGGAACTGTATATTATTCATCTTTCTTATTCCCAGGACTCACCACAGTGCCTAGCATATTATAGTCAATCATTTGTTTTATCAGTGTAGCAGATTGCATTCTACAAAGATGGCCACACCAATATATACCCCATTCCCACATGTTCTCCTCACAATAGTGTGTTGACATTTCTCCAACAAGAGATGAGGTCTATGTTCTCTCTCTAGAACCTGGGCAGAACTTTGTAACTGCCTTAACCAAGAGAATGTGGTGGAAATTACACTGCTTGATTTCTAAGGGTAGGCCAAAAAGGTGATCTGGATCCCACCTGGTTCTCTGTCTCAGAAGATGAGCCTTGGGAGTCCTGAGCTAACACGTGGGAAGTCTAGCTACCCTGAAGCTGCCACATGGAGAGATCAGAGAGAGAGAGAGAGAGAGACGCCAGAGGAGCCCCAGCTGTTTGAATCTTCCCTGTACAAAAACCAGAAATGTGAGTGAAGAAGCCTTCAAATGGCCTCAGCCCCAGTTACTGTCTGACTGCAACACGTGAGAGATCCCAAACCAGAACCACTCAGTTCAACAGCTCCCAAATTCCTGACCCACAGAAACAGTTAGGAGATAATAAATGTTATTTGAAGCCAGCATGTTCTCGGGTGATTTGTTTTACAACATCAGATAAGTGAAAAAGTAATAAATGAAGGAATGAGGATGATAGTGGAGAAGTATCTTGGTGTATGCATAATATCCTTTTTTGTTTTCTCTGTCATGCATCATTTTCAAATGGAAAAAAGTGGTAAATATGTGATTTTTACAAAAGTATCTCATATTTGTGTCAAAAAATTTCAAAATGCAACTAATGTAGATGCACAATGAACTTGCATCTAGCAAGGAAATCTTTTCCCCAAATACTTAGCGGTTGTATTATTTTCTCAAAATATATTTCGTTGCATTATTTAATCATCATTGTATGGTACCCTGAAAGGTAAAAACCCTATTCTCCATTCTCTCCAAATAGACAATTTCATAAAGATAGCTTCCGGATCATTCATATTAAAAGTTTCTAGCACTGTAATATCTAAGTAGATTACGTTTTGTGCATTGACTGTTCTTAAGTAAATTTTTGATAAATTAAATGACTTAAAGTGTTTTTGTAGTTTTCTAATGAAAAGAGTTCTGTTATGAATCATTGAGCACTTTGTTAATTCTGATTTTTCAAACAGTGATACTAAATAAATTTTAAACAGTTTAATATTTATAGATTTTTTTTTTGTTCTGGTTACCTTTTCCAATTTACTTAAACTAAAAAAAAATAAAAACTTCATCCCTTTCTCCTACTCCCCATCCCCCACTTCTGGCAATCACCATATATTAAATATGGATTATTTCATATATCATAGATGGACACAAATTCACAATGACAGAAATAATGATTCTGTTTGTAACATACATTTAATCTCAAGCTAACAGCTGTTAATATCTTTGGATTACATTTCTTTAGAACAGATGCTTACTTAACACAGATAAAAGAAATTAAACATTAAACGAAGTCTCATCCAAAAGAATCGGCCACCTTTCAATAATCTTTCAGCATGTTTTAAAAGGGTTGGAGTTAATTACCTATAATTTCTAAAAATGTGTTTTGTCTGGTTTACCTAAGCCAAAGGAAATGTTATTTGAAGCAAACACAAGAAAAGCTTTGTATTTTGATTCACAAATATAAGTTTTCTTTGTATTAGTAAAATTAGATGTACAATCTATGCTCATGACATGGTTTTGTATTCTAAGTCTACAAAGTTTTTTTTAAAAAACAAATTTTAGATTTTTTCATTTCAAATGTAGATGAATAAATCTAATTATTCACTCAACACATATGTTGGAGTACTAAATAAACTGCCAAAATTTCCCCTAGAAGAGATAGTTTACAGTAAAATACCAGGAAAAATTTCCTCAATTCGTATTTTCTTTCCTTTTGCTTAATACATTGAGTATAATTTTTTATTAAGTATATTTCTGATGCCATCATTTATAAAGTCTCTTATGTGAGTTTCATTTTCCAATCTCAGGCAGCTACATTGTTGGATGAATGAAAAAAATTAATAGTAGTCTGTGAATTATTTAAAAGGCATTACGGATAAAGATGAATGTATAATTTACTATCAAAATTGAACCACTTTTGAGAGTAAACAGAGTGTTAAGAATCACACTGAAAAAACAGGCATTGAAACTGGTTCCCATGGTCATCCTAAATATGAATTATACCTTCAATACGCTATTAACAGAATAACATAAAATACCACCATACCAGGTCAGATCCACTGCCCATCTAACCAAGGACAGACACTGTAGAAGTAATCTTTATAGTGGCAGGAAGAGTCACAATGGTCCTCATCAACACCATCATTTTAATGTATTCATGTTATTTTACTACCACTATAATGCCTCACTTGCCCAGAGGTCAGAGTTCTAACGACAATTGTGTATATTATTTAGAGGCTGCCCTGAGGCCCTTGCCCATGCTATTGGATGTAGAAAATCAGTTGACAAATCAAAAGAGGTTGCCATCAGATAAAGTGACAACTGAAAGAAGAGGGAGGAGTCAGAACTATTAAAAGGAGAGAGAACTAGAATGACAATGTGGGACACATTTATTGTAGGGAATCTTGTGTGGTACCAGAATGTTCACAGTGATGACTGAGTTGTCAGGAAGAGTTGTTGATGTCTTCAGCATTTTTTGTTTAAAACAGTAGGGGAGTATGTTAGAGAAACAGCCCTCAAAATATGTCTTGGCACATACGTAGAGATGACATTGTAGTTATTTGGAAACTGACATGAGGAACATTTTACTTCTGGGCAATATCTGATAAATGAGGCACTCCTGTACTTCCTTTTATTTGTCTTGAAGCTGTCTACTTGGTTGAGAAAATAATCTTAATTAACCCATTCATGCTATTAGAGAATCTGTTCTTAGAATCTATCTTCTGCCTAAAACGAAAACTTTTAAAAATCTTCGTATGGAAGCTGCTTCATTCCCTTTATCACTTTAGTTATCCTGTTTCAAATGTTTACCAGTTCTGTACTATTTCCATAATTTTAAGCTGCATTATGGATACATTCAAATCATATTTGACGCAAAAGCAGAAAATACGTTTGTTTTGTTCTATTCTGTTTCCAGAGAGCTAGCAGTGTCTGTGTCAATTTTACTGGTTGGTGAAATCAAAGCCCAAGAAATATTCTTTGTGAAATCCTTTCAGTCTAATTGGGGTATTACAGTGGGAAAAAAAAAAATAAAGAACCATCCATCCATCTAACGATCCAACAAATTTTTATCAATGGCTATCATGTACCAGGCACTGTTCTAGGCACAAGAGAAACAATAGCAAATAATAAATAAGTAAATGAATAATAATAAATCATAAGTAAGAAGTAGAGTGGAGGAAAAGGCAGAGTAAAATGATGGAAAGTGATAGGGGACTCTCACATTCCAGCAAGGATCAGCTGGTCACGGGGAAATACAAGGTCTGTGGAGGAAATCCAGACAAAGGAGAGAAGTAAGTGTAGAGACCTTAGGTAGGAACAAGCTTGGCATATTTATAAATGATAAGAAAGCTACATGCCAGTCTGTGCACTTCTGGGGGAGAGGAGTAGGAGATAAGCTGGAGAGGTAGGCAGAGGCCAGATCACACAGCATCTTGAGGACAAAGTTAAGGAGTTTCCATTTTCTTCTAATAGTAATGAGAAGCCAGAGTATAGCTCAGCAGGGGAATATGTGTGGAGAAAAGACTGTTAGAGACAGCAAGTGTGAATAGAGGGAGACCAGCTGGGAGCTACTGTGACAGTCCAGTCAAGAGCTGATGTCACTTTAGATTAGGGTGGTAATGGCAGAAGTGATCAAAAGTGATCTGATGTGGGATATATTTTGAAGATGAAGTCAGCTGGACTTTCTGATAGAATATGGGTGTGAAAGAAAGAAATGAGTCAAGAATGATTCTTGAGTCCTATTTACTGATTTGGAAAAGACTGGGGAAGAGTTCTGTTTCAGAAAAGTGTGAGAGGACTATTAGAATTTCAGGGAAGATGTCTAGGAAGAGGTTGGATATACAAGTCTGGAGCTCAGGGGAGAGACTAGGACAAGAGATACAAACTGTAAGTCATCAACATGTAGATGGCATTTAAAGTCATAGGACTCGGCAAGATCAGTTACGGACTGAGTAAAGAAACATTAAGACGTGTGAAGAGAAGGTGAGGCCAGTCAAGGAGGTGGAGTAGGAGCAACTAGTCAATTAGGAGAAACCCCTGGAGAGTGTGACGTTTTGCCTAACTGATAATGTGAGTAAAGTCTATCAAAGAAGGAGCAATCAAGGGTGTCAAAATTGATGAGCGGTCAAGTGAGATAAAGACAGTGGAGTCTCACTGTCAACCAATACTGGACTTACAAGCTGGGAAAGTATTAGTTAATCACAGGAAATTATTGAAAATTAACCAGTTTAGACCTACAAAACAGCACTTACATATGGTTTAACTTAACAATAAACCTTTGTTAAGCCACTGACATTTTGGGGTCAATTTGTTACCAGAGCACAACCCAGCATAATTTGGCACGGGTGATCAAAGAATTCTTTAAAATATTATAACATGTTTTTATGATTTGAAAATAGTATAGTAGAGAGGAAAATGTTGATATAAGAGAAAGGATGGATAATTAAAAGAGAAAAGTCCTTCAGGAGAGGTGAGGAGGGCAGTGCACTGGCAAAGACCTTGGCTAGAGGCACACATTTCCTTCAGTAAAGCATCCATGCAGTCTAAAGGAGGGAAGGTGGAATATATGGATACCGATGTGGTTGGAGGGTGGATAAGGGATGGGCTGATGAGGAGGTTCTCTTCTGCTGCTTCTACTTTTCCAGTGAAATAGAGGTCATCACTTGAGTGAGGAATGAAAAGGCAGTGTTGGATGTTTGAAAAGGGAAGAGAGGTATGAAATTTTCTTAGTGCAAAAATGAATTGACTATTGCAGTGCTGAGGACCCACTTAAGCTTTTTGGCCCTAAATTTAAGTAAAACCAGTGGCATGAGTGCCTATTCTCTTCAGCCACGATCAATTGTTCAGATATAAGAGTAGGGCAGTAAGTATTTGGTTTATCCAGAGCTGGAGATTTTCCCGAGGGGAAGGTGGAGGAAAAGAGGGGCAAAGAAGTTGAGAGAAGTTCCAGGGAGTGATTACACTGATGGACTATGACATCTAAGCTGGGAAGGAAAGACATAAGGAAGCTGACAGAAACTGAAAAATGATGAGATTAATGGATTTGAAGTCCCCACAGGGCAAAATTCTTTTGGAGTGAGAAAGCTAAACTAAGTGAGCTAGAAAGATGAGGGTGGGGATAGGTAGTGAGAGTGGAATGCCTGAAACCAAGATTTTGAAGGTGGTACAGTTATTAGAATTGGCAAGGACTCTAGGTCGTAATCATGAACAAGTGGCCAAGAAGAGTGATGAGCTCAAGTAACCAAGAGGCCAGTGAGTTGTCATGATTCTCATCAATGGACCAATCCATTCACTGTCATCTTGGCTAAGAACAATTATGATTTGAGTTCAGACATGCTTTGCTCCTTCTGTACCAGTTTAATCACGAACAAGTTACAGCCATGAAAGTCAAGCCCTATGAATGAGATAGTATTTGAAGCAATATCTAAATTTCATAAGAAAAGTTCTATTTAATTAAATGAAAGTTTAAAAAAATTTGCTCTTCTTAACTTTGTTAATCTCCTATTTAGAACTTAAAGCTAAATGAAGAGCCATGTACTTCTACAATAACAGAATGCCTCATTTTTGGTCTATCACTCTAAATGGAAGTGGCACTTTACTACCAAAATACATGTAAAACCATTCTTGGTTTTTTTCCATTAATACTTAATTTTTTTCATTGCTGTTTTCCAATCATAATCACGTGTCTTAAAATCACTTTTTTTTTCTCACGGAAAAATATCTTACTCTCCTTTGATTTTCATTTTCTTGCTTTCCAGGATATTTACATAGAAAAATGGCTTTTGCCCCCTGTAGATGATTCATAGTTAAGAAAGGAGTAGAATTATTTTATACTTTGTTGCTCCAACACAGATCCTAACAGCCCAGAGAAAATTCCCCCACATCTATCAAAAGCAGCAGTCTAATGCAGCTGACAAGGAAACCTAAAGCCATCAAACAACAGTAAACCTATTTATAATCGAAGGTTTTTTTAGGGAACTATTTTTGGTTCCTGTTATATATTATCACCATCAGAAACAATCAGATTAAAAGGAAATAAGACAGTGGAAGAACAAAACTTCAGTTTTACTTAGAAAAAAAGCAACCATCCAAACAAGCATCCCTAATCTCTCAAAGACAATGATAAGGCAATCCGACAGCTTTCAGAAGTCAAGGTGATTTTCAACCACTGTCATTTAAATGGACAGAAATTCCTACAGATATCAATGCAAAATTTAAAAAGAGAACTAACATTTTTTTAAATGAATGTATAAAACTTTAGAATTTATACAGGATAAAAGCTTGTTTTTAACATTTTCAAGGTTGAAAGCAAAGGCAGACATTGCTTTTCTGAAGCTATTATTGAACAAAAAGACTTATTCATATAAAAGTAAATATCTATAGTGCAAATTCAAACATAAAGCAAAAATCCAGAACATAAATTTCAAATAAAAAGGTAGTGCATTTACGAGTATTTCCTCTGATATCACAGAATCCATATGACTATAGGAAATTATAGGAGGATTACACTTCTAGTCATCCTATATAGAAACAGCAGGAAAAGGTCTGGTGTTTGTCCAGGGAGCTGGACCAATAATTCTGCTAGAGGATTCATTAAGTTGAGTGGATCTGAGATCAAGTCCAAAGTGATCAAAGAAGAACTGAAAAATCAGACAGGTACCAAATACTCAAGGTAGAAATAATAAACACAGGTAAAGAGCCTTGTGAATAAAAGGTGTGGGTAAGAGTGATGTCAGCAACATGGCAGAGTGAGCTCTTCCCTTAGTCTCTCCCTCCTAAGATACAATGAAAAGGACATTCATAAACCATCAGAGGACATTCACACAACATAACAGACGTCTGAGAGATCCATGCAGCCATACATCTGAAGGTGGGGATGCTAGACCTACTGGGAGGCAGTGGAAGGAGGTAAGTGGATGTCTTCTCCCTCCCCCAGCAGCAGTGGGCAGTGATCTAGGGTGCCTGACCTTATGTGGCAGCCAGCATGCGACCTTGAGAGAAGGGGGAAAAGGCAGGCCTCTGTGGGAATGCTCTCACTCTCAGAGTTGCCTCCCAGCCCATAGGAATGCTCCACAGTGTGGCAGCTAAGCAATTGCAGGGGTGTCCCCATCAAGCTGAGCAGCCCAGGCAGGCAGACAGTGAGCACAGAGTGGGAGACTGTGGGAACATGCATGCAAAAGAAAGTGTCCTCCCCCTGCCACTGCCTGGTGCACCAGCTTGGCTGGTCAGACAGAGCAGGGGATCCTGGCTAGAGCTCCTGTGCATACATGTCTAAAGCAGTGGCAACCAGTGGGCAAATGCAGACAGACCCTGTTGGCACAGCTTCCAATGGACAGTAACAACTGCCAGGGGTTGTGGCAGGCTCAGAGAACACAGCTCCTGCCTCCCTGACACAGTGGCAGCAGGTGGAATCTGCAACCAAATACTACCAAAATGCAATGCCAAAAGTCCACCTCATCAAATAGAATAAAGAAGTATATTAATACTCCGGACCAGAAGGAAAATGACAAGTACCCAGAAATCAACCCTGAAGTCATAGAAATTTACAACCTAAACGACAGAGAATTCAAGATAGTTATTGTAAAGAAACTCAATGAGTTGCAAGAAAACTCAGAAAGACAGGTCAACAAACTCAGGAATAAAATTAATGAATACAGGGAATTATTCACAAAAGAGATTGAAATTATAAAAAGAACCAATCAGAAATCTTGGAGGTGAATAACACAATTAGTGAGATGAAGAAAAATCTGGGGGCCAGCCCTGTGACTGAGTGGTTAAGTTCGCATGCTCCACTTCAGCGGCCCTAGGTTTCGCTGGTTCAAATCCTGGGCACGGACATGAAGGAGTTCATCGCCACAAGACCGCCCCCCCATACAAGATATGATCAAGAAGGGCCTTATCACATAAAAAAAGAGAAAGTGTTACAAAGCCTTGAGCAAGGAGATAAACAGACAGACAAATCAGAAAATTACAGCTTTCTAGCAGAACAGGTTACCAAACACTTAATTGTAACATTAAAGATAAAAGGAAGGAAAGCATCAAAAATAACTATAATCACTTCATTTTAATCACAAACTCACAATACAAAATTGGATAAGTGGTGACAATAATAACTTAGATGGGGAAGAGGCAAGGGAAGGAACTTGCTTAGACTGAGGAAATCAGAGGTTATCTGAAAATGGACTGTCTCATCTACGAGATGTTTTATCCAAACCTCATAGTAACCACTGAACGAAAAATCAGAACAGAGACACAAATGATAAAGAGAAAACTAAAAAAACCATATAGAGAATCAGCAAACTGAATTGACAGGCAGAAATACAGAGGATGAAAAACAAGGGAAATGGAGAACAACTAGAAAACAAGTGATAAAATAGCAGTAATAAGACATATCAATAATCACTTTAAATGTAAATGGATTGAACTCTCCAATGAAAAGACACAGAGTGGCTGGATGGATTAAAAAACAAGACCCAACAATATGCTGCCTCCAGGAAACACATCTCAGCTCTAAAGACAAACACAGGCTTAGAGTGAAGGGATGGAAGATAATACTCCAAGCTAATAGCACACAAAACAAAGCAGGTGTTGTCATACTTATACCAGGGAAAGCAGACTTCAAGATAAAAAAGGCAATGAGACACAAAGAGGGGAAGTATATGATAAAAGAGACACTCCACCAAGAGGACATAACACTTATAAATATACATGCACCAAGCACAGGAGAACCAAAGTACATAAAGCAACTATTAACAGCCTAAAAGGAGAAATTAACAACACCACAAGAATAATAGGGGACCTCAACACTCCACTCACATCAATGGACAGATCATCCAGACAAAAAGTCAACAAGGAAACAGTGGAATTAAACAAAAACCTAGACCAGATGGACTTAATAGACATATATGGAACACTCCATCCAAAACCAGCAGAATACACATTCTTTTCAAGTGCGCATGGAACATTCTCAAAGATAGACCACATGTTGGGAAACAAGGCAAGCTTCAATAAATTTAAGAAGATTGAAATCATATGAAGCATCTTTTCTAACCATAACGCTATGAAACCAGAAATCAACTACAAGAAGAAAGCTGGGAAAGTGACAAATATGTGGACTAAACAACATGCTACTGAATCACCAATGGATCAATGAAGAAATTAAAGGAGTAATCAAAATACATCTGGAGACAAATGAAAATGAAAATACAACATACCAACTTATACAGGATCCAGCAAAAGTGGTCCTAAGAAGGAAATTCATAGCAACACAGGCCCACTTTAACAAATAAGGAAAATCAAAACCCTTTAATGTTTTTTTTTGCTGAAGAATATTCACCCTGAGTCAACATCTGTTGCCATCCTTCATCCTTTTTTTTTTTTTTCGCTTGAGGAAAATAAGCCCTGAGCTAACATCTGTGCCAATCTTCCTCTATTTTGTATGTGGGTTGCTGCCACAGCATGGCTGACAAGTGCTGTAGGTCCACACCTGGAATCCCAACCCACTAACCTGGGCCACCAAAGCAGAGCATGACATACTTAACCACAATGCCACGGGGCCAGCCCCCTCAAATAAGTAATCTTAAATTACACCTAACAGAGTTAGAAATGAACAAAATTGACAAAACGTTAGCCAGATTTGCTAAGGAAAAAAGAGAGAATGCTCAAACAAATAAACTAGAAATGAAAGAGGAGAAATTGATACCACAGAAATACAAAGGATTATAAGAGAATGCTAAGAAAAACTATATGCCAATAAATTCGACAATCTAGAAGAAATGGATAAATTCTTATACTCATACAACCTCCCAAAACTGAATCAAGAAGAAATAAAGAAGGTGAATAGACCAATCACAAGTAAAGAGATTGAAACAGTAATCAAAACCGGCCCCCCCCCCCGCCCAAAAAAAAGTCCAGGATCAGATGGCTTCTACGGAGAATTCTACCAAACGTTCAAAGAAGATTTAATACCTATCCTTGCCAAACCTCTCCAAAACGTTGAAGAAGATGGAACACTTCCTAACTCATTGTATGAAGCCAACATCACCCTGATCCCAAACTCAGACAAGGAAAACACAAAGAAAGAAAATTACAGGCCAAGATCACTGATGAACATAGATGCAAAAATCCTCAACAAAATATTGGGAAACCAAATACAGCAATACATTAAAAGGATCATACACCATGATCAAGGAGGATTTATACCAGGGGCACAAGGATGATTCAACATCTGCAAATCAATTAATGTGATACACCACATTAACAAAATGATGAATTAAAACCACATGATTGTCTCAATAGATGCAGAGAAAGCATTTGACAAGATCCAACATCCATTTATAAGAAAAACTCTCAAGAAAATGGGTATAGAAGGAAAGTATCTCAACATAATAAAGACCATTTATGACAAACCCATCGCCAACATCACACTCAACAGTGAAAAACTGAAAGCCATCCCTCTGAGAACAGGAACAAGACAAGGTTGCCTGTTCTCACCACTCTCATTCAACATGGTACTGGAGGTTTTGGCCAGAGCAATTAGGCAAGAAAAAGAAATAAAAGGAATCCAAATTGGCAAGGAAGAAGTGAAACTCCCCCTGTTTGCAGACAACATGATTCTCTATATAGAAAACTCTAAAGAATCCACCAGAAAACTATTAGAAATAATCAAGAACTACAACAAAGTGTCAGTGTACAAAACCAACTTACAAAACTTAGTTTCATTTCTATACTGTAATAACGAACTAACAGAAAAAGAACTCAAGAATACAATCCCGTTTACAATGGCAACAAAAAGAATAAAATACCTAGGAATAAATTTAACCAAGGAAGTAAAAGACCTATACAATGAAAACTATAAGACAGCAGTGAAAGAAATGGATGATGACATAAAGAAATGGAATGACATTCCATGCACATGGATTGGAAGAATAAACATAGTTAAAATGTCCATTCTACCTACAGCAATCTATACATTGAATGCAACCCCAATTAGAATCCCAATGACATTCTTTACAGAAATAGAACAAAGAATCCTAAAAATCATATGGGCAACAAAAGACCCCTAAAGCAATCCTAAGAATTAAGAACAAAGCTGGAGGAATCACAATCTCTGACTTCAAAATATACCACAAAGCTACAGTGATCAAAACAGCATGGTACTGGTACAAAACAGGCACAGAGATCAACGGGATGGAACTGGAAGCCCAGAAATAAAACCACATGTCTATGGACAGAAAATCTTCAACAAAGGACCCAAGAACATACGACGGAGAAAAGAAAGTATCTTTGATAAACGCTGTTGGGAAAACTGGACAGCCACATGCAAAAGAATGAAAGTAGACCATTATCTTTCACCATACACAAAAATTAACTCAAAATGTATTAAAGACTTGAAGGTAAGATGTGAAGCCATAATACTCCCAGAAGAAGATATAGGCAGTACACTCTTTGACATCAGTCTTAGAAGTATCTTTTCAAATACCCTCTACTCAGGCAAGAGAAACAAAAGAAAAAATAAACAAATGAGACTACATCAGACTAAAGAGCTTCTGCAAGGCAAAGGAAACCAGAAACAAAACAAAAAGACAACCCCTAAGTGGGAGAAAATATTTGCAAATCATATATCTGACAAGGGGTTAATCTCCAAAACATGTAAAGAACTCATATAACTCAACACAAAAAAACAAACAACCCAATCAAAAACTGGGCAGAGGATATAAACAGATATTTTTCCAAAGAAGATGTACAGATGGTCAACAGGCACATGAAAAGATGCTCAACATCAAAAATCATTAGGGAAATGCAAATCAAAACTACAATGACACACCACCTTACAACCGTTAGAATGGCTATAACTATCAAGACAAAAAATAACAAATGTTAGAGAGGATGTGGAAAAAACGGAACACTCATCCACTGCTGGTGGGAATGCAAACTGATGCAGCTACTGTGGAAAACAATATGGAGATTTCTCAAAAAATTAAAAATAGAAATACATACGACCCAGCAATCCCACTACTGGGTATTTATCCAAGGAACTTGAAATTAATAATTCAAAGAGACTTGTGCACCCCTATGTTCACTGCAGCATTACTCACAATAGCCAAGACATGGAAGCAACCCATGTGCCTATCGACTGCATGGATAAAGATGATGTCTATACATATATATATATACACACACACAATGGAATACTGCTCAGCCATAAAAAAGGATAAAATCGTCTCATTTGCAACAACATGGATGCACCTTGAGGGTATTATGTTAAGCGAAATAAGCCAGAGAGAGAAAGACAAACACCAGATGATTTCACTCATGTGGAAGTTAAACAAACACATGGACAAACAGATTCGTGGTTGCCAGAGGGTAAGGTGTTGGGGGGTGGGTACAAGGGGTAAAGGGGCACATATATATGGTGATTGACAAATAATAATGTACAACTGAAATTTCACAATGTTATAAACTATTATGACTTCAATAAAATAATGAAAATAAATAAAAAATAAAAGGTGTGGGAAATGAGGAGTTAGGAACCCAAATCAGAGTGTGTTTGGGAATGAAGAATGTGGCAAGAGTCATGAACTGGTTCATAAAACCAATTATCCTGTGAAGCAACAGCTTCAGTCTTTTGCTCATGGTGACATACCTGAGCCAACAGATGGCTAGATAAGCTGGTAAAGGCACTGGAAGCAAACAATTCCTAGCATAGGTTTTGGAAAAGATACACTGGAATTAGAATCTTGGTTCTGCAACTTGTAGCTTCACAGCTCTGAGCCAGCTGCTTAATTCCTCTGAGACTTAGTATCTCCAACTATTTGGAGGGAATAATAACTTCAAAGGGCTTCAGGGGATCTGTGTTTTCTGACCTTAAAAAAATAGAAGATAGTTAATTTGTTTCATGAAATTGACAATGCCAACTTTTAGGAAGAACCATCCTATTAAAAATCTTGTATTTCCTGATCAAATTGTTGGGGTGGAAATGAGAAGGGAAAAAAGGGTAGTAAACAAAGTAACTATTTGCAAACATAGTTAAGCTCATATAATGTATATCTTTATCCAGTGAGGTGCCCATTTCTCCTAATAGAAAAGAGTAAGCATGGAAAGTTGAGGCTTGAAAAGACAGTAGCCATGTCAGCAAAGGACAGAATCGCCTTCAGATAGGTCACTGGTCTGGGGCTGCTTAGCTAATTATTGACAGAGGCCTGGCTATCTAGCACGTCTCTCCCTGCATGTGTGTCTAATGTTCACTCTTACCAAAGAACAAGTGTAAGCATTATTTCCTCAGGGAAGTCTTTCTTAGTTCTACGACCAAGTTGTCCATTCTGGCATACTCTCCTAACTCCCCGTATCTCCTTCTCAGCACAGTCATCATACGTATCGTTACCATGCGTATAACAGAGTAGTTAAGAGCAGAGGTCCTGGAGTCAAACTGAGTTTGAATCTGGTCTCTCCAAATTACTGGAACTGCTATGTGAGCCTCCACAAAGAGAATCACAGCACGCACTTTGCTGTTGAGAGGAGACAATGAGATAAGCCTTTGAAACACTGCTTGACATTTGGTGCAATAAACGTTGGTCATTTTTATTACTAGTCAGTAAGGGTAATTAAGGCAAGAAGTGTTTAATACCAGACGTCTAATACACTCATGGTGTGGTGCTCCCCACAAAATAACACAAGACATGTCCCTTGTCGGACACTTAACCAATTGTCAGACACGAATCAGTTGTCAGACACTTAACCAGTCAATGCAATTAAAAATCCATAAAATTAACAAACTTTCAAAGTAGTTGTGATTTTTCTTTTAATTTTTATTGAGTCAATGATAGGTTACAATCTTGTGAAGTTTCAGTAGTACATTATTGTTTGTCAGTCGTGTGGAAAGTGTACCCCTTCACCCCTTGTGCCCACTCCCCACCACACCTTTCCCCGGGAAGCCACTAACCTGTTCTCTTTGTCTGCATTTTTAAATTCCTCATATGAGTGGAGTCATACAGAGATTGTCCTTCTCTATCTGGATTATTTCACTTAACATAATTCCCTCAAGGTCCATCCATCTTGTTGCAAATGGGATGATTTTGTTCTTTTTTACAGTTGAGTAGTATTCCATTGTGTATATATACCACATCTTCTTTATCCAATCATCAGTTGCTGGGCACTTAGGTTGCTTCCACGTCTTGGCTATTGTAAATAATGCTGCAATGAACATTGGGGTGCATGGGACTTTTGGGATTGCTGATTTCAAGTTCTTTGGCTACATAACCATTAGTGAGATGGCTGGGTCATAAGGTATTCCTATTTTTAATTTTTTGAGAAATCTCCATATTGTTTTCCATAGTGGCTGCACCAGTTTGCATTCCCACCAGCAGTGTATGAGGGTTCCTTTTTCTCCACAGCCTCTACAACATTTGTTACTATTTGTTTTGGTTATTTTTGTCATTCTAATGGGTGTAAGGTGATATCTTAGTGTAGTTTTCATTTGCAGTTAGTTAGTGTAGTTTCATTTTCCTGATCATCAGCAATGATGAACATCTTTTCATGTGGCTATTGGCCATCTGTACATCTTCTCTGGAGAAATGTCTGTTCATGTCCCCTGCCCATTTTTTGATTGGGTTGTTTGATTTTTTTTGTTGTTGAGTTGTGTGAATTCTTTATATATTATGGATATTAACCCTTTGTCAGATGTATGACTTGCAAATATTTTTTCCCAGTTAGTGGGTTATTTTTTTGTTTCAATCCTGTCTTCCCTTGCCTTGAAGAAGCTCTTTAGTCTGATGTAGTCCCATTTGTTTATTCTTTCTATTGTTTCCCTTGTCTGAGAAGACAAGGTGTCTGAAAAGATCCTTTTAACACTCATGTCAAAGAATGTACTGCCTAAATTTTCTTCTAGAAGCATTATAGTTTCAGGTCTCAGCTTTAGGTCTTTGATTCATTTTGAGTTTATTTTGGTGAATGGTGAAAAAGAATGGACAATTTTCATTCTTTTACATGTGGCTGTCCAGTTTTCCCAGCACCATTTGTTGAAAAGACTTTCTTTTCTCCATTGTATGCCCTCAGCTCCTTTGTCGAAGATTAGCTGTCCACAGATGCGTGGTTTTATTTCTGGGCTTTCAATTCTGTTCCATTCGTCTGTGCACCTGTTTTTGTACCAGTACCATGCTGTTTTGATTACTGTAGCTTCATAGTATGTTTTGAAGTCAGGGATTGTGATGCCTCCAGCTTTGTTCTTTGTTCTCTGGATTGCTTTAGCCATTCGGGGTCTTTTGTTGCCCCATATGAATTTTAGGATTCTTTGTTCTATTTCTGTAAAGAATGTCATTGGGATTCTGATTGGGATTGCATTGAATCTGCAGATTGCTTTAGGTAGAATGGACATTTTTAACTATGTTTATTCTTCCAATCCAAGTACATGGAATGTCTTTCCATCTCTTTATGTCGTCATCCATTTCTTTCAGGAAAATCTTGTAGTTTTCATCGTATACATCTTTCACTTCCTTAAATTCACCCCAAGGTATTCTATTCTTTTTGTTGTGATTGTGAATGGTATTGTGTTCTTAAGTTCTTTTTCTGTTAGTTCGTTATTAGAGTATAGAAATGCTACTGATTTATGTAAATTGATCTTATACCCTGCAACGTGTTGTTGTAGTTGTTGATTATTTCTAAAAGTTTTCCAATGGATTCTTGGGGGTTTTCTATATATAGCATCATGTCGTCCGCAAACAGCGCAAGTTTCACTTCTTCCCTCCCTATTTGGATTCCTTTTATTCCTTTTTCTTGCCTGATTGCTCTGGCCAAAACCTCCAGTACTATGTTAAATAAGAGTGGTGATGGAGGGCATCCTTGTCTTGTTCCTGTTTTCTGGGGGATGGTGCTCAGTTTTTGCTCATTGAGTATGATGTTGGCTGTGGGTTTGTCATATATGGCCTTTATTATGTTGAGGTAATTCCCTTCTATCTCCATTTTTTTCAGAGTTTTTACCACAAATGGCTATTGGATCTTGTCAAATGGTTTCTCTGCATCTATTGAGATGATCATGTGGTTTTTACTCCTCATTTTGTTGATGTGGTGTATCACATTGATTGATTTGCGGATGTTGAACCATCCCTATGTCCCTGGTATGAATCCCACTTGATCATGATGTATGATCCTTTTGATGAATTGCTGAATTCGGGTTGCCAAAATTTTGTTGAGAATTTTTGCATCTATGTTCATCAGTGATATTGGCCTATAGTTCTCCTTTTTTGTGCTGTCCTTGTCAGGCTTTGGTATCAGCGTGATGTTGGCCTTGCAGAATGTGTTAGGAAGTGTTCCCTCCCTCCTCCCTAATTTTTTGGAATAGCTTGAAAAGGATAGGTATTAAATACTCTCTGAAACTTTGGTAGAATTCCCCAGGAAAGCCATCTGGTCCTTGGGTTTTATTCTTTGGGATGCTTTTGATTGCTGTTTCAATCTCTTTCCTTTTGATTGGTCTATTCAAATTGTCTACTTCTTCTTGACTAAGCTTTGGGAGATTGTAGGAGTCCAAGAATTTATCCATTTCCTCTAGGTTATCCATTTTGCTGGCATATAGTTTTTCGTAGTATTCTCTTATAATCTGTTGTACTTCTGCAGAGTCTGTTGTTATTTCTCCTCTTTCATTTCTGATTTTGTTTATTTGAGCTTTCTCCCTTTTTTTCTTTGTAAGTCTGGCTAGGGGTTTGCCAATTTTATTTACCTTCTCAAAGAACCAGCTCTTTGTTTCATTGATCCTTTCTACTGCCTTTTTTGTTTCAATAGCATTTATTTCTGCTCTTATTTTTACTATTTCTCTCCTTATGCTGACTTTGGGCTTTGTTTGTTCTTCTTTCTCTAATTCAGTTAGGTGTAGTTTAAGATTGCTGATTTGGGACTTTTCTTGTTTGCTAAGATGTGCCTGTATTGCAATGAATTTCCCTCTTAATACAGCTTTTGCTGTATCCCATATGAGTTGGTATGGCATGTTATCATTTTCACTTGTCTCCAGGTATTTTTTGATTTCTCCTTTAATATCTTCAATAATCCATTGCTTGTTCAATAGCATATTGTTTAGTCTCCACATCTTTGTGCATTTCTCAGCTTTCTTCTTGTAATTAATTTCTAGCTTTCTAGCATTATGATTGAAGAAGATGCTTCTTATTATTTCAACTTTTTTACATTTGTAGAGGCTTGCCTTGTTTCCCAACATATGGTCTATCCTGGAGAATGTCCCATACACGCTTGAGAAGAACGTGTATTCTGCTGTTTTTGGGTTAAGTGTTCTATATATGTCTATTAAGGCCAACTGTTTTAGCTTTTCATTTAGCTCCACTGTTTCTTTGTTGATTTTCTGTCCGGATGATCTGTCCATTGATGTGGGTGGGGTGTTGAGGTCCCCTACTATTATCGTGTTATTTTTGATATCTTGTTTTAGGTTTGTTAATAGTTGCTTTATGAACTTTAGTGCTCCTGTGTTGGGTGCATAGATATTTATAAACATTATTTCTTCTTGATGAAGTGTCCCTTTGATTATTATGTATTGGCCCTCTATGTCTCTCTTTACCTGTCTTACCTTGAAATCTGTTTTGTCTGATATAAGTATTGCGACACCTGCTTTCCTTTGTTTGCTATTAGCTTGGAGTATTGTCTTCCACCCCTTCACTTTGAGCCTGTGTTTGTCCTTGGAGCTGAGGTGTGTTTCCTGGATGCAACAAATTGTTGGATCTTGTTCTCTAATACATGTTGCCACTTTGTGTCTTTTTATTGGAGAGTTCAATCCGTTTACATTGAGGGTAATTATTGATGCATGAGGGCTTAATGCTATCATTCTGTCGTTCATTTTCCAGTTTTCTTGTGTTTCCTTTGTTTCTCGTCCTGTGTATTTTAGCCTACCCATTGACTTCCGCAATTTGTTATGCTGGGTTTTTTAGCTTTTTCCTTATTTATGTTTTGTGTCTCTGTTCTGTTTTTTAGTTTAATGGGTACCCTGCAGTTTGTATTCAGAACCTCGTGCATAACACATTCCATTTTCTGGTGGCCTCTTACTTCCCTAGCCTAAACTGATTCAATCCTTTTCCTCCTCCCCTCCTAAATTATTATTTTCATCTCTTATTCCAACTTGTGTTGTGAGTTTGTGGTTACAGCGATAAAACTGTCTTTGCTTTGGTGATTTTCTTCCCTTTATCCTAATGCTATAGTTGAATATTTGCTATCCTATTCTGGTTCTATTAGTCTTTCTACTCTGTATTTTGTGACCCCTTTCTCCCTTTTTTCTTTTTTCAGGTATGAGGACCTTCTTGAGGATTTCTTGTAGTGGAGGTCTTGTGGCTACAAAGTCCCTTAGCTTTTGTTTGTCAGGAAAGGATTAATTTCTCCCTCATATCTGAAGGATATTTTTGTTGGATACAGTATTCTTGGCTGAAGAGTTTTATCCTTTAAAGTTTTGAATACGTCATTCCAATCTCTCCTAGCTTGTAAGGTTTCTGTAGAGAAATCCACTTAAAGTCTCACAGGGGTTCCTTTGTACGTTATTTTCTTCTGCCTTGCTGCCCTGAGTATTCTTCTTTTGTCATTCATTTTTGCTACTATATGCCTTGGAGTAGGTCTTTTTACATTGACAAAGCTAGGAGATGTGAAAGCTTCCTCCACACACACTTCTCATTCAATCCCTAGATTTTGGAAGCTCTCTTCTATTATGTTGTTGAGCACACTTTCTGCTCCATTTTCCTTTTCCACGCCCTCAGGAATTCCAATGATTCTTAACTTGCACTTTCTCATTGAAGCAGCTATTTGTCAGAGATTTTCTTCAGTTTTTAAAATTCTTGGTTCTCTTTCTTCCTCTGTCTGGAGCCATTCAACCTGTCTATCTTTGATTATGCTAATTTTCTCCTTTATGGTGTCTACATGGGCATTCAGGGAATCCATATTCTGTTTTATCTGATCCCTTGTATTTTTCATCTCTAGTATTTCTGACTGGTTCTTCTTCATAGTTTCAATCTCTTTTGTGAAGTAACTCCAGAACTCGTTGACTTGTTTTTCTATATTTCCCTTCACCTCATTGAGTTTTTTGATGATAGCTATTCTGAACTCATTTTCACTCAGTTTACCTATTTCCAAGTCCTCAGGACATAATTCTGTGCTTTTATTCTTTTCCTTTTGGACTAGAGCTTTTATAAATTGCTGGATGGTAGAGGAGCAGTTTTTGCACATAATGCTATTATTTGGTTGCAGTTACAGCCTGTTGCCACTAGATGGGGGTCGAGAGCCGCATGTTCTTAGCCCTCTGCCTTCAGCCACGATGGCGGCACACAGTGCAGGTTGGGGGAGGAGGGGCACTTTCGCACAGCGACCTGGATTCTAATCAGCTCTGCTCTCTGGTTTCCTGGGGCCCTGGCTTGATGGGGTCCCCCCATGTGAAAGCTGTCCCCTGCTATTTGGCTGCTGTGGGTCTCTGATGATCTCTGTGTTATTAGGATTCTTTTGGTGGGACTTCAGTTGCTCCTTTTGGTTTTAATTTGGAGGGGAGAGAGTCCCGGGTGAGCTCACTCTGCCATGTCGCTGACGTCACTCCGTGATTATGTTTTTTAAATACAGGTAGTCCTTGAAGTGCACAGTTCTGATTTGCATGGATTTCAGTTTTCATGGTTTAGTAAGATAAACCCAGTGCTTCAAAATGCTTCAACAATGTAGTTAAAATTTCAGTTACTATGATACATCTTCTGTGATGAAGTTTGTTAAATGATTTTCTGATTTTTTAAAACTGTACTGTCTTACTAAGTTATATGTGCTAGATAAAAATCCTTTATATAAAATACATATTTTGCAAATATTTTCTCCCAGCTTCTGGCTTGGCTTCTCATTTTCAAAGAACAAAAGTTTCGATTTTGCTTAAGTCCAATTTATTAATTTCTTCTTTCACAGCTCATACCTTTTGAACCCGATCAAAGAATATTTTGCCTGAACAAAGACCTTTAAGGTTTTCTCCTAGGGTTTTATATTTTTAGTATTTATGTTTAGGTCCATGAGTCATTTCAGATCACTTTTGTATACGTGTGAGGTAAGAGTGGGGTTTTTTTTTTCCCTTATGGATATCCAACTATTTCAGAACTATTTGTGAAAAGACCATCTGTCCCTATTCTTTATCTTAGCACATTTTTTTGTCAAATCAAAATCAATTGATTATAAATGTGTAGGTCTATTTCAGGACTCTTTATATTGTTTAATTGATCGACGTGTTTATCCTTACATCAATACCACATTGACTACTGTAGCTTTATCATTAGTCATGAAATCAGGAGGTATAAATCCTCCAACTTTGTTCTTTTTCAAAATTGATTTGGTAATGCTTTGCATTGTCAAATGAAATTTAGAGTCAGCTTGTCAATTTTAACACCAAAAAATGCTGGGACTTTGATTCAGACTGCACCTAATCTAAGGATCAATTTGGGAGAAATGATATTCTAACAACGTTGAATCTTCTCATCCATGAATTTGGTATTTATCTCCAATTACTTAAGTTTCTTCAATTTATATTACCAATGTTTTGTAGTTGTCACTGTAGAGATCTAGCACATATTTTATTAAACATTTAAGTATTTCATATTTGTGTTGCCATCGTAAATAGCATTGATTTTTAAAACTTCCATTTCCAATCATTCATTGCTAGGACATAGAAATACAATTGATTTTGCATATTGACCTGGTACCTTGTGACCTTGCTAAATTTACTTATTACTTCTAGTAGAGTTCTGGTTTTTTGTAGGTTCCTTTTGGTTATTTCAGGTAGAGGAGATGCTGCCTACAAAGACTGTTTCATTTCTTCCTTTCTGAGTTGTATGCTTTTTATTTCTTTTCTTTTCTCTTTTTGCATTTTTGCACCAACTAGGACCTCCAGTATAAAGTGGAATAGAAGTGGTGAAAGTGTACATTCTTGCCTTGTTCCCAATCTCAAGGAAAAATCATGTACTGTCACCATTAAGTATACTTTTAGCTGTAAATTTTTCTTTTTCTAGTATCTGTTCTCTATCCTAGTTTTCTGAGAGTTATTATCATAGATGAATGTCAAACTTTGTCAAATGCTTTTTTTGCTTCTACCGACATGATATGATTTTCCTTTTTTAGTGTTTTAATATGGTGAATTACATTGACTGATTTTTGAATGTTGAACCAACTCTGCATTCTAGGATAAATGCCACTTAACCATGATGCACTATGTTTCTTCTGTATCACTGGATTTGATTGGTTAATATTTCCTTAAGGATTTTTTTGGTGTCTGTAGTTTTCTTTCTATAACTTTGTCCAGTTTTGGCATCAGGGTAATGCTAAGTTCATGAGATAAGCTGGGAAGTGTTTCTCCTCTTCTATTTTCTGAAAGAGTTTGTGTTGAATTGGTATTATTTCTTCCTTAAATATTGGATAGAATTCACCACTGTAGTCATCTGGTTTAAAATGTACTTGTTTATCCATTCATTCATTGTTCCTAGGCTAATTCCATAAAGACATTGTGGAAGCAGTTGTTTATAATCCTTTCTTCTAGAGACTGCTAGCATGGTTATGTGCATACAAAGACTGCCAAGTATTTGTGAAAGCAAAAAAATAAAATGTTACCTGGCTTATGTTTTTTTCCTACCTCACTTAGAAATATTTTGTGTGTGAACAGACAATATAAGTGGTAATTTATAAATGTATATGTAACATATAAATAATTTTGGATATAATATAAAATTAAAGGCTACTTTACAAATATTATAAAGGGATTATTACATATTAATTAATAATTAAATACAAATGTGAATATTCAGTATATTGACTAATGCTCTTCATTTAATTAGGTGGTTAATAAAATCACCTAAGCTATGGGAACAAAACCAAAACAGTAGTTAATTAAAAATATCATAAAACAGTGGCTATTGTGATATTTTTGTGATACTGTGATATCACAAAACAAAACAATGTAAAGATGTGTGAGGCTCAAATAATCAAGAGCTATTTAACCAAAATATATTACAAAATGGTTTCCTAAATAATTTTCTCCTCTCCCTTAAAAGTCTGATCAGAGCAAAAATTCAGATTCCTCTTATGCTCATGTAAGTCCCTGCTCACGTGATTTTTAAAAATCTAACATTTCCCCAAGAAGTGTCTATCAAAAACCATGCTATTTCCGGGCTGGCCTGGTGGCATAGTGGCTAAGTTCACGTGCTTTGCTTCGGTGGCCCAGGTCCAGATCCTGGGCACAGACCTAGCACTGCTCATCAAGCCATGCAGTGGTGGCATCCCACGTAAAATAGAAGACTGGCAGAGATATTAGTTCAGTGACAATCTTCCTCACAAAACAAAACAAAAAACAAAACCCCCAAAACCCTGCTATTTCTAGTTTCTCAATAGTAAAGGTTGGGTTTATAACATTGCACAATTTTGACTTGGTTCTATTCCTAAGGTCGCAGAGAGTATTTACAAAACAAACATCAATCTTCACATCTGGGTTTTAAATTAAAGTGCTATCTAATTCCTTAGCCATATAAGGCACATTTTAAAAAGATGGTACAGAGCAGTTGAAAGTCATGCCAACATCACTCTGGAAACTTTTATACTATTTTATTTTCAGCTCATAATCTAATAAGTGCAGATAAGATGGAAATTCTACAGACCCTGCCAAATGTGGTCTACTTAGCAAAGGTAGAGGTGAGGTCTTACCTAATTTGAGCTGATACACTGTTGGGCTATTTTATTCTCAGCTATATTTTATGGGAAATAAACTAATTTGTAATTTTTAAAAAATCTATATTATATTTTGATCCTTTATGTTCTGATCAATAATGATAACTTTCCTTCTTCGTATCTTCCATACTTAATACATTCCCTAGGTCACATTGTAGGCATTCAATAAATGCTTAACTTCAATATGAAATTCAACTGAATTAAACTGGTGATGTAGCAATTTGCAAAGTAATGCAGAGCTTCAGACGCTAATGTTCTGTTCCAGTGGATTAAATTATCATCAGAAGCAAAATTTGAAGTAAAAAATCTCTCAAGAATTACAACAAATAAGGCAAATGTTTGGCAAATCTCAATTTTGTTAACTTTCTCCTCAAGGTTAATACTGTGGGACTATCTTATAAAAAGGTTATTTGGGGACATCCCTATTAATCACTTTTATGTGGTTTGAGACCAAATAACCTCTACTCCAGAGAAAATACTATTATAGTAAGGTTTTGTTATTTAGCACAGTAGCCTTCGAATAGCAGGGATTCAATTTTTGTTCAAGTAAGTATTATCTGGTCATTAATTTGTTTGATCCCAAAATAATTTCACAAACCTTATAACAGTTTGTGAGTTCTTAAAGACTTCTGGAGCCCAGATTGACTTCTAATACATTACATCTTACTCTAATAGTCATTCTATTTATAGAAAAGCTAAAGTCAAAAACTACACCTCCATTCTAACAAAATACCCTATAAAAATGTTATGTTCTGGGAGAATGTTGTTGAGGATGTTAACCACATTACATACTGCCTTCTTCATGAGAAATCCTAGTAAATTAGTCTCTGAAGACTTCAATTCCAGGAATTTGAACTAGCGACTTTTAAAATTTTATTGCACTGAATCTTGTTCTAATTGCGATGCTCTCTTTACATTTGCTCCTGAAACATATAGAGTCAAATTGAAATCCCTCTCTAGGAGGTATACAAACTCTCATATCACGGCATTGTTTTTCACAAACTTTACCTCCAGCTTCATCTTATTTTTTCTTTTATTTTCCCCTGGATTTGATTCCTTACTCCAAAAATATTTGCATTTAAAAAGTCACCTTTGACTTCCAGTATTTTCTTCCTAAAGATTTAAAAAAAAAAAAAAGAAAACCACATCCCCAGCACAAGTTAAAGCCAGAAAATGCCAAAACTTCAAAGGAACTATGAGTAAAAATAGTAATAATGTGCAGGAAAGATTCACCAATGGTTGGTAAAATTAGTGAATGAAAGTCTAAGGAGAAACAGGATATTTGCAAGTCTCAAAGTCTCTCCTCAAAATATTCTACATATTACAAAGGGGAAAAAAACAACTTTATAGCAGAGAAACCTGGTGGATACTACCTTAACAGAGTGATCAAGGTTAATGTCACCAGCAATAAGATATTTCCATATCAGTTACCCTTGATATAACACACTTGAGAAAGGCACAATAACACTTCTGTAGTATTCTCATCAAAAATGTATAACCTCAATCTAATCATGAAAAAACATCAGACAAACCCAAAGTAAGAAACATTCTACAAAATAACTAGTACCATTCAGAAGTGTCAAGGTTATGAAAGACAAGGAAAGACTGAGGAACTGTCACAGATTGGAGGAGATTCAAAGATTGACAACTAAATGTAATGTGAGATCCTGGACTGGATCCTGGAACAACAGAAAAAGAACATTAGTGGAAAAACTGGTGAAATTCAAAGAAGGTCTGCAGTTATTTACCAATGTAAATGTAAAGCATTTTACCAACGTTAATTTCCTGGTTTCAGTGATTGTACAACGGATAAATAAGATGTTGACATGGGGGGAAGCTGAGTGAAGGCTGCATGGAAATTCTCTGTACTATTTTTGCTACTTTTCAGCAAGTGTAAATAAAAAGTTTAAAAATAAAACATTTTAAAAAGTCAGCTTCTATCTTTTTTATAAGTAGGGTTTTCATTATTACTGTTTGACATTCCCCCAATTTGTCCTAAGCTCTTAGCTTCTCATTTTATCCCCTTGGACTGCCTCCGAAAATTCTTCCTATCTAGTGCCAATTCAAATATTGTACTTCAAGGACCACCTCCTCCATAAAACAGCCTCTGATTACTACAGACCTTGTCAGATTTCCCAGCATTGTACCCTAATCTAAAATTTTATTATGCATAGTTAAAACGTTTTTGAAGTTCTCTTATGCTTGTACTTCTCATTATCATCACAATAATAAAAGCTTCCAGAAAGCAGGGACAAAGTTACATTCCTTTTTGTGATCAGCCCTGAGCTAAGTACACAATAAATGCTTGTTAAATATATGTTGATTCATTCACCCACAAATTATTAAGGAAACTAGAGATTTGGAAGTTCACAGCACCCGTTTATTCCCTCTTTGTGTTATGAGACACCAAATATAGGACTAAATGAACCATTAGATATGATCTAAGTATGGCAACTCTAATAATTTCTTGTTCTCAGGAAGTCTCTAAAATGTATGATATTTCCTTCAATTTAATAAAGTAGTCTGGGCTGAATAAACACTATAATCCACATTAGAATTGCAACATAATAGAAATATAGGTCTAAATTACACATTTTTAAAAGCTCATTTAAAAATCTGTTAAATTCCTCATTTGATAATAATATGAAATGTATAATAACGTAAGCAACTGTCACGAATTAGATTCAAAGATACCGATGTTTTATGAGATATTTTCCATGACCCAGGGTTGCTTCCTTAGAGTATTCCTAGGATGTCTACTGATCTGTTAAATTCATGCAGTGGGAACAAATGTCCATTTTCTTTGCCAAGAAAATACCATAGATGAATATTAAAAACAGTTCTGTTAGCCAAAATTCACATCTGCACACACTTAAAAATGAAGCTTTTCTTTTTTCCAATAATAATTTGTAATACATTCTGAAAAATATAAAAATTAGACAGTACTCTACACCTGGCTGGTTAACTAGTATTTTAGCTGAAAGTGCAATAATACAGCCCACACTATCATTGAAACTGATTAGCACACTCTAAATTGTGGCTATATGTATGTGTACATATATACACATTAGTAACCTTTTTTGGTGTACATATATATAGAGAGAGAGATGGTTATACATATATATAGAGAGAGAAGTGGTTACGAATCAAATACAAAGTTCAAAATATATTCTAAGGGTGGAATAAATCAATTAAAAGAAATAAAATATTTTTAAGGAGAATATAATTTAAAACATGGGAATTAAAGAGATTTTTCTACAAAATTTGGGAATTCTAATACTTTAAAAAAACTTCTCAACTATCAAGGTAATATTGTTTTTAAAAAAGGTCATTCATTCACTAAGAATGACATATCAAAAACAATGGTTCTTTTTTCACCAATTTTTTAATATGTATGTAGGAGAAATACATTTTGGGCCTGATTTCCATATTGCTGTATTTGCAAAACTTTTGTAATATTTAAGTAGTAGAGGCTTTTAATCCAATGTATTATGTAGAATATATGCATAAACTATATTATTTAAAAACATTTTAAAATCATTTTTTCCCCCTGAGGAAGATTAGCCCTGAACTAACATCTGTGCCAATCTTCCTCCACTTTATATGTGCGTTGCCGCCATAGCATGGCTGATGAGTGGTGTAGGTCTGCACCTGGGATCTGAACCCGCAAACCTAGGCCACCGAAGAGGAGTGTGCTGAACTTAACCACTACGCCAGGGGGCTGGCCCCTCATTTTGATTTTGAAAAAGAATGATTAATATGGAGAATCGAGACCAAGAATAACCTGTATATTAAAAAGAGATATTTCAAAATATCTATCACTTCACCTGACATATATCTGTGTATATTATTGTTATTTTAAAAAATCATGTATATGTCATAGGACACAACAAAAGAAACTGGAAAATTAAAATCTTGCTTCCATAACCTATACACATTTTCTTCTATTGGTGTGATCCCATTTGATTCTTCATATGTTAGGTTTGTTTTGAGTAGTCATTTTCCAAAATTCACCTGTCTAATAATAAAATACACTACTGTATGAAATAAAATATGTTTATATATGCTGCTTCATTAAATTAATCTCCCATGAGGAAAACTGTTAAATATCAGGTATTTGTCTGAAAGTATGTAGAAATCTCAAAGAATCTACAAAAAAAGTGACTAGAATAGGTGAATTTAGAAAGGTCATGGGATACGAGATCAATATGCAGAAATCTATTGTATTTCTATATATTAGCAACAAACAATTGGGAATGGAAGTTAAAAACACGAAATGATTAGGTATAAATCTAACAAAATAAATACAACATCTATATGCTCAGAACTATAAACACTGTCGAAAGAAATTAAAGAAAGCCTAAACAAATAGCAAGATAGTTTATATTCATGAACTGGAAGACTCAATATCAGTAAGATTCAATTCTCTCCAAACTGAGTAGATTCGATGCAATTCAAAAAAATATCCCAGCAGGATTTTGTGTAGATTTCATTATGTTGATTCTAAGAGCAAAAGAACTATGACAGGCAAAACCATTTTGAAAAAGATCAAAGTTGGACACCTCATACTACCTGTCTCCAAGACTATAAAAGCTATCGTAATCAAGGCAGTGAGGGACTGGAAACGGAAAGACATACAGTCATGCATCGCTGAACATGGGGATCTGTTCTGAGAAGTAAGTTGTTAGGTGATTTCACTGTCATGCGAACATCACAGAGTGTACTGAAGAACAAGAAAATTTGCCACCCCAAAATGTGTCTCTTTACCATGACGATTAGTTTAGGCTGATTATTTTTAAGAAACAAAAGCCTCAGAAAGTTTTTCTTGTTACCTTCCTGTAAACTGCCTAAAAGAATTCACATTAAAAAACCTGTCTTGGGAAGTGAGTTATCACTTAGCATAACATGAACTAGGTAATACACAGGGAGGAACCTAGAAAAGCCTCTTTGCTGGGCTTCCCTCTGTGTTCTTCTGTTTCTGTGACCAAACACTTGTTTTCCAAATGTTTGCTCATTTTCACCTACCTGTGAATTGCCTTCCTTCCCTTTGAAGTCCCTGACTCTCCCCACCCCCAGCATCTTCTTTTGTCTTTAGCTGAGGAAGACATTTAAGGTGAGAGCTTCAGTCATTTTAGCAAGTTACTTGGTTTCCTGGGTTTCTCTCATGTATACATGTTATCAAACTTGTTTGTTTTTCTCCTGTTAATCTGTCTCGTGTTAATTTAATTCTTAGACCAGCCAGAAAAATCTAGAAGGGCAGAAGAAAATTTCTTCCTCCCCTATAGTACTTAACACAAACCTACATGGTATAGCCTACTACACACCTAGGCTATATGGGACTAATCTTATGGCACCACCACCGTATATGCAGTCTGTTGTTGATCAAAATGTCACCATGCAACAAGACTGTAAATACCAATGGAACAAAATTAAACACCCCAGTAGTATACCACACATATATGCTCAACTGATTTTCAACGAAGCTGCAAAAGCAATTCAATGGAGAAAGGATAGTCTTCTCAACAAATAGTGCTAAAACAATTGAATCTTAATCTATACCTTGCACTATTCACAAAAATTGACTCAAAATGGACCACAGACCTAAATGTAAAACTTAACACTGTAAAACTTTTAGAAGAAAATCTTTATGACCTTAGGTTAGGCAAATATGTCTTAGATATGACACCAAAAGCATGGTCTATAAAAGAAAAAACTGATAAACTGGATTTCATAAAAATTAAGAACCTTGGGGGCGGCTCCGTGGCCGAGTGGTTAAGTTCGCGCGCTTCACTGCGGCGGCCCAGGGTTTGGATCCTGGGCGTGGACATGGCACCGCTCATCAGGTCACGTTGAGGCAGTGTCCTATATCCCACAACTAGAAGGACCTGCAACTAAGATATACAACTGTGTGGGGGGGGGTTGGGGAAATAAAGCAGAAAAAAAAAAAAAGGGCGGCACTTCAATGCCAAAAAAATAAAAAAATTAAGAACCTTTGCTCTTTGAGAGACACTGTTAAAAGAATGAAAACTTAAGCCATTGACTGTGAAAAGTCATCACATATGTAATCATTTGGTTATACAGTCATCATATGATATGTGATTTGTAAATCATATATCTTATAAAGGACTTGTATTCAGAATATATGAAGAACTCCCGAAATTTAATAATAAGAAAATAAACTGAATATAAAATTGGAAAACATTTAAATAGACATTCTACCAAGGAAGATATTCAGATGACAACATACGTGAAAAGATGCTCAATATTATTAGTTATTAGGGAAATACACATACAATGAGATACACCTATTAGGGTGGCTAAAATAATATTACAAACTCAACAATATCAAGTGCTGGAGAGGATGCAGAGCAACTGGAACTCTCACACATTGCTGATGGGAATACAAAATGATTCAGCCACTTTAGAAAGCAGTTGGACAGTTTCCAATAAAGTTAAAAAATATATTTAACACACAACTCAGCAATCCCACTCCTTGCTATTTAACCAAATGAAATAAAAAATATATGTTTACACAAAAGCCTTTATGTGACTCTTTAATAACTCAAATATTTTTCAACTAGAAAGTGGATAAACAAAGTTTGGTACATCTATGCAATGAAATATTGTTAGCAATTAAAAAGATCGAGCTACTGCTACACACACAACATGGATGAATCTCAAATGCATTATGCTAAGGGAAAGAAACTAGACTCTAAAGGCTGTACACTGAATGATTCATTTATCTGACATTCCAGAAAAGGCAAATCTACAGACACAGAAAACAGACGCACAGTTACCAGGAGTTGGGGCAAGGAGAAGGAAACGGGTTGACAACAAAGGGTCTGGAGGAATATTTGAGGTGATGGAACAGGTCTTTATCTTGATAGTGGTGATGGTTTGTCAAAGTTTGCAGGATTATACATAATCTATATGTAAATTGTATTTTGATAAAATGTTTTAAGAAGACAGAAATGAATGAAGAGTTACGGAAGTACAGGAAAGAGAGCAATTTCTTCTGAGCTGGTGTAGGAAGCAGGAAAATAGGGACAGTAACATGTTTGAATGAGGATGATGAGTTCACCAGGTCTTCCAGGCAGAGGGAACAACATGTGTGAAGCCATGAAGGGAGAAGCTTTGCAGCCTATTTTTGGAAAAGGGAGTCATCTCAGGTAAGCACAGCACAGACCATGTCTGTGATCGGGGAGACAGTTAAGAAAGGTAGAAGAAGAGACTTCATACTCATTTGGATGACTATTATAAAAACAAAACAAAGAAACCCAAAGCAACAAGCGTTGGGGATGATATAGAGAAATTGGAACCCTTGTGCACTGCTGGTAGGAATGTAAAATGGTGCAGCTGCAATGGAAGACAGTATGGCAGGTTCCTGAAAAAAGTAAAAATAGAATTACCATATGATCCAGCAATTCCTCTTCTGGGTATATATCCAAAACAACTGAAAGCAGGAACTCAAATAGATATTTGTACCTCCATGTTCATAGCAGCATTATTCACAATAGCCAAAAAGTGGAAGTGACCCAAGTGTCCATTGGTGGGATGAATGGATAAACAAAATGTGGTATACACACACAATGGAATATTATTCAGCTTTTTATGAAAAAGGAAATTCTGACACATGCTACCACATCGACAAACCTTGAAGACATCATGCTAAGTGAAATAAGCTAGTCACAAAAGAACAAATACATATGATTCCACTCATAGGAGATCCCTAGAGTAGTCAAATGCATAGAGACAGAAAGCAGAATGGTGGTTGGCAGGGGCTGGGGAATACGGGGAGACAGAGAGTCAGTGTTTAATGGGTACAATTTCGGTTTTGCAAGATGAAAGGAGTTCTGGAGATGGATGGTAGTGACGGTTGCACAACAATTTAAATAAGCCACTGAACTGTACACTAAAAGATTTAATTAATTAAAATGAATAAGAGGAAAAAAGGAAAGTTAAATGAGGAGAAACGGGATTATGCAAATCCCTGGCCAGAAAGCTAAGAAACTGTGGCAACCTCACTTTGTTGTGGGCAATAGTGCTTTGTAAGATTTTGAGCAACAGAGGGAAACGCCATTAGTTCACAATCTACCTTGCCCAGGAGGTTCCGCTTGATTCTACCCCTCTCCCACAGACCTCCAGACATTTTCCTGGGTGTTTACCAGGGCCTGCTGTCCAACAGATTTAGACAATGGTTCTGATTTCAGTTAAAGGTAATCACAGTTTTGTCTGTTCCATTATTCCTGTCCCATTAAAATAAATCTCTTTGAGGGGAGCAGTTGTGTTTACATTGCCAGTGCCTAATCCAACCCAGCAATAAGACAGAGGGTATCTCAGTCTTACCTTCTTCTCTTTGAGGCCAGATGGTCCTGTGTCCCTCAGGGGCCTCAGACTACCAGCCTGCTCTTTCTCAGGAGCATTACCATTTTCTCCTTTCATCCCTATTAGACCCAGACTTGGCTTTCCTGGGGAGATGAGTAGTCTACAGTCAGAGAAGACCACATTTCCTTTGGACCCCATTAAGATGAGGGCTCTCCGGACAGGACAGGCCAAGCTTCTGCTTTTCTTTGATGCTAATGAGGGCACAGCCCCCCTGCCCAGACAAGAAGATCTAGTGACATCACAATCACACTGCTCAGTTTCTGATGCCAGGGCTAGAGAGCCAGCACATCCTTTTCTTTGTGACTCCAGTCTCCCAGGGGCAGAAAGGGGAAACAGGTTGAAGATGTCCTACAGCATAGGAGTATGGCAACAATATAGATAGATGGTGACTTTTGTAAATCGCTGTTCAGCTTACAAAGTGGTTATAATATAGAACATTTCCAAAAAAACTGAACAATGCAATTTAAAAATCACATATAATCTCATCCTACAAAGAAATGAACTAGCGTAGTTCCTTTTTTTCTTCTCTGTGTATAAGCTTATTTATGGCTCATTTTTTCTTAGTCTCACATCCTATATCAAATCCCTGAGAGGTTGTGTTGGCTCCAACTTGAAAATGTATCCAGAAGCTTACCACCTCCACTGGTGCCCTCTGTTCTAGGCCCCGATCATCTCTCACTTAGATTACTGCCCTGCCTTTCTAATTGGTTTCCCGCTTTTGTTCTCACACAACTAGAACGATCTTTTCAAGTCTAAGTCAGATCACATTACTCCTTGGCACGATACCCTAATCTTCTCCCATTACTCAGAGTTAAAGCCAGTCCTTAGAACAGCCTCAAACACTCTACATGATCAGGACCCTTGAGATCCCTCAAACTTCATCTCCTACTCTTTCTCCTGTGTGCACTCTGCTCTCTCCACACTGGCTTCCCTGCTGCTCCTTAACCATGACAGCCATGCTCTTGCCTTGGGATCTTTGCACTGGCTGTTTGCTCTATGAGAAATTTCTTCCTTTAAATATCCACATGGCTAATTCAACTCCTTTGTTGATCTTCTCAACGAGGCCAACCCTGACCACACTATTTAAATGGTCCCAACTCTGGTACTCCGGAGTCTCCCTTAATCATCTCTATCATTTATTATTGAATAGCGCCTAGAAACTTTAAAAAATTATTTGTAAGTTACTTCTGTTGCATGTTCACTTCTATGGTCTGTCTCTCCTGCTAGAATGTGAGCTCTGAGGAGACAGGAATGTCTGCCTATTTGGTTCACTGATATATCAGGCGTCTTAGGACCTCTATATACAAAATAGGCACCAAATGCTGAAAGCATTAAGAGTGTGCCATTGCCGCTAACTGTCCTTCAGCATCCGTTCTTCTTCTTCTTTTAAATAATAATCTCTCCCCAAATTTTAGTGCTGTACATGCTAACAAGTCCCTGCTTCTCCAAGTATGGTCCTAGGACTAAGATTTCTCTGGTGGAATGTGAGTGAGAATGATATGTACAACTGCCATAGCACTTCCTGAAAAGGAAATTATTTGTCCTCCTCATTTTCTTTTTCCCCCTTCCTACTGGTTGGAAAATGGTAACAAGTGGAATAGGAGCCCTTAATGCAGAGATGGTAGCTCCATGTTGAAGATGATAGACCAGCCCGCCAGCTAGCCTGGATTCCTAAATGACCTTGTGGAACAGAAGCATTTGCTCCCACCCTTGGGCCACCCTAATACCTCTGGACTGTTAAGCAAGGGAAAAATTAGCTCCAGATCTCATTTATCCACTGTGTTTTGGGGCTCTTTCTTACAGCATCTTAGGCTTACCCTGATGAATGTGGAGAAGACCACCCACAATAATAATATAATCATAGCATTCCTAATACCAAACCATCTTTGTATTCCTGGAATAAAACCCATGTGGTCATGCTGTACAATGTTTTAAATAGGCTAGTGGATTCTTTTGCATAATATTTATTTGCATTTTTTTACAATATTCACTAGTGAGATTATTCTGTTTTTAAAGGGATATGTTTTTTGGGTTTTGGTATTGATGTTATGCTAACCAAGGAACAGATTACTAAGTCAAAAGAAATGGATATTATAAAAGTCTATAACCTAGACTACCAAAGGCTTTCAGGAAGGTGGTACCAATTTACATTCCCACTAACAGCAGTTTAGAGTATTTATTCACTGCACTTAGTGTTTGGTATTATTAATTAAAAATGATGCTTGGTATTTTTTAAAATAATTTGCTTACTCAATATATGAAAAGTAATATCTTGTCTTAATTATTATTTCCTTGATTACTTGTGAGAATGAAGAGGTTTATTTAAGAAAAATGCACTTTTTCTGGTCATGTATTTTCTCTCTCTTTTTTTTTTTTACTGTGTCCTATAATGCATTCAATTTAGTTAAATTAATTGACCACTTTCAATTATTAATTTATTTAATCATCACAATATTGAACCAGGAAATCCCTTTCCACAGGGAATAATTGCTTCCAACATGAACAATGGTTAGAACGAGACTTGACTCTCAGCCCAGAGCTCTTCCACTATACTCTGACATCTGACCCCTTTGCAACCTCAGCTACTCAATACCCAACACCTAAAGCTCATTGTTTACCCTCTGCCCTCCCCTCACAGAAAGTCTCTCAACAAAGGAAGCCAAAATGTGGATAGAGAGGCTTTGCCCCTTTTCTCCAACTTCCTTGAGCCTCCTAATAAATGGAAAATGCTTTTGTTTAAGTGCATTAAACGCTACTGAAATGTTGGTGTGGTATAAAAAAAGCATCAGTAAAGGCTAGTTGTAATATTAAAACAATTACAGTCTAGTTATCTATAACCTAAGTTCAGTATTACTGTCAAAAGGGCCCTCATTTAAAATGTATGCAGTCAGTATTAAAATGTTCCATAATTAAGTCATAGGACATATAAGGAGAAAAGATGCCTCCTAAACATAAAGAGTATCCTCACATATAACTTAGCATGCAAGCTGGAACATGCTTGAGAGTGAAAGAAGTGGGGGAAATACTGAATCATACAGGATACTGGGACAACAGATGCAAACTAGGACTTTCCTGGGCAAGCTGGAATGCATAGGCATTCTATTTATGGTAAATTATCAGGATAGTGCCATAAATTATTTCCTTCATTATTTGTAATCATTTCATCATTAATGAAGATATTAATGAAATACATTTTTTTTTCACTTTACTTTTTCAGTGTTATGAAAAAAAGATGCACTGTCCAATAAGACTCCTGTAGATTTGGCCATAAAACCAAAAGGACTAAAAGAACTGTACAGTTCTCAGCAGCAATCTTAAACACATACACACACACACCAGAAAACCCCACAAAACCAAAAGGAACACACACACACATGCCTCTGGGCACAAATACCTGCTCATCTTGCTCTCAACTCTCTCAGTTTGGATCTCAGTCTCTGAAGATGGCAAATGAACTATTCCATTTTCAATAAATTCTAAAGTCAAATTACCATCTTTTGTTGCACTGACCTAAGAGATTTTTCCTTTATTCTAGTTAGAAATGTTTTCATTTAAGAAAGTCCAAATGGATAAAACCAACAAGTTCTGGTAAATGGCAGAACTTCCATTTATAGTGGTGTGATTAGAATATTAGAGGTTAGGCTAGAGAATGACAGGGAGGACTAATCTTGTAAATTTTAAATGTTTAATATAAACAATGATTCATTTATAATTCTAGATTTTATTTTCAAATAATCTTAACATAAAATATACTGCCTTTTCATTTTCTCCAAGTAAAACATAGTTCTCCAGCTCAGGAAAACTAGAGTTGGAAGTTAAGCTATTATTTGCTCTCCCAGATTGTTAGAAAATAGGAGTGCTCTTTAACATGCAGCAGAGGTAGAGGAAGAAACAGCAAAAGAAACAGAGAAAGCCTTTCAGCAGGGAGCAGCCCACTGCCATCTACATCCCTGACTCCACATCAGCACTAAGCTTTGCAGTTCCACTCAGGTAAGAATGGCAAAACCTCGACAGTGTAAATATTCAAGCAGGAATGATGATAGATACTCTGCTCTTTTTGTTTAATAAGTAAACACCCCAGGCATTATTCCAGTATTTATTTAGTGGAATCACTGTGAAACAGGTGCCTCACATCAGAACCAGAAAAAGTAGGAGCGAGCTGGAGACTGGTATAAAACTGAGAGACTAGGGAACAAACAATTCCTCTTTTTACACAAGGAGATGCACAAACTGATGTAAGTAAAATATTTGGTTTGGACTGATTTGTATATATTGTCAAAATGACAAAAAAAAGTCTTGGTTTTTATATAAGACAAGACATAGCCCCTTTCACCATTCAGAGAAGGTTTACAATTGAGGTTATTTGAAGATACTTTAAAATTCTAAACCTTAATATAAATGAATACCAATTCATCACATTCCAATTATGTTCACACTCAAAGTTTTCTAAGTTGTCATTTATGCATGTTTTTTCTTTCGTAAATTAATTTACTGTTATGTTTAAAGGCATCAGTATAGTCCATTATATTAAGCTGTGGTCTATACACCCAGAGGAAAGTGCCAACTTGAAGTTCATCAACATTGTAGAATGTTGTAAAAATTATACTGGATGTTGTTTGCCAATCAATTTTTATAAATCTGAACTGTTTGAGGATAATATTTAAAATTTTAAGGATATGATACTTCATATTTTTAGCAAAGGAAAAAGTCAGAAAAAAGATCAAAGAAAAAAGAACAGAATTGAGATTAGAAATCCATTTTAAGCCAAAATGACAATGTCTTCATAAGTTAATATTAATCCTTTAATTATAAATTTCAAAGGTCTAAGTAGTTTCTATGACCTTAGCTTTGAATAATTATGCCATATGGAGCTTTTCTTAAATTTGAAAAAGATGCTGAATTGTTGCTCAAAGCCTTTTAATGACTTCAGGCTGGCAGAATTCCAGTATAATCCTTCAGATACCATTAAAATTATAGACCAGGAACCCAAGCTGGTAAATGCTATGTCAATTTCATAAGCGGTTTTTACTTAGTAGAGCACAGTGTGGAGAATGTTTGATGTGTTCATATATATCTAAATATCAAATTGTGAAGCGTAAAACAACTACTTATAATGAAGAATTCACAAAGGAAAAGATGGACAGGTTACATTAAATATAAATAAATTTTTTGTGTATCATAAAATTAAAAGGCAAATACCAAAAATATTTGTCACAAAGATAAGAGTTTTATCATCCTAAATATAAAACAAATTTATATAAAGTGATGAAAAAAACACTAGGACACTAATGGGAGAGAAACTGACAAAGGATATGAACAGGCAATCCCCAAAGAATGAACTACGAGTAACAAATCCATTATACATGGTCAATCTCACTCTTAAAAATGCCAATTAAAAATAAATGTTGTTCACCAAAAATATACCAAAAATTAAAGAGAAAGTATTAATTATACTAAGGACTGGTTAGATAAAACAGATATTCTTTTGAGGAAAATATAAATTAGTACAACCTTTCTGAAAAGTAATTTGTTCCTATAATTCTACTAAGATCTTAACCTATGGGGAAGAAATGGGAATGTTGACAAAAATTTACCTATGAAGATGTTAATCTCTGCATCAAGTTAGACATTTTTTTTAAAAAAAAGCTAACTGTTTAAAAATAAAGGAATACCACAATAAACTATGCTACATCCGTAAAAATGGAATATCATGAAACAATGAAAACTATTTTCAAAGAATTTCTAATGACTTTGGCATATTCTTAGCACAACTTTTAAAAAAAGCAAGACAACTGTCTCTTTAGTATGATCTCAGTCAGCTAAGTTAATATAGCTATTTTACATACACACTAAATTATTACTATTAGTTACATCTGGGTGATAGTAGTAACAGGAAATTTTACACTTCTCTATTTTCCACATTTTCTAAAAGGTCTATCTCAAGAAAAGTTATTTTTAAAATAGCTGAACAGATCTCTGAAACAATGGTAAATTTTAAAGACAAAAGTTTTAATCTAACTTCTGAAAACTACCCACTACCATCACTTACTAATGCTCTTTAATTTTTCAAAGGTTCATATTTTATGGACCTCGTTTCAATTTGGTTTGAAAAGATTTTCAAAAGGCTAGAAAAGCAGCTTTCACTTTGCAAATGTCAATCACTGACTCTTTCGGATTCTCTGTTTCAAGTATTTTGACCTTGTGGAGGTATTTCATGTTTCTCTTAACTCAAAGCCACTGAAGATATCATCTAGGTCTCAATCGCTGCTGACAGAACCTCAGGTAGGATCCAGACTTAGGAATTCTTTTATAACCTTAACATTGTAAGTGCTACTGAAACAACCCAGGCCCACAGGGAGTGTTGCATTTAGATTATTTATTATCCTAGTGTTACTTTCCTCTCCTCTTTGAAGCTTGATTTTATACTTAATGATAGAAAATCATTTCTAAACCTCTGAATCCTGACTAGATTTTGAATTGCTAGCAAATATTTTAACTTTTGGATTTATTTAAATGTAATAAAACATTAAAGATACAGTGAGAAGAATTCAAATAACACGCACAATGACATTAACATTCTAGCAAAAGAATTATGTACTGGCTTATTAGTATTAATTCAAACTTTTATAGTAAGAACTCAAATGTCTACTAATTTGTGCACAAAAAAATTAAAACTATGTCTGAAAAAATATTTATGCTCTATGTTTAACTTATTAAGTAATATGGAAGAAATTACAGCACTAAAAAACAAAGGAATACTTGAACATAAAGATATATCTTGTCCTACCCGAAGTATTTATAAGGAGTTGAAATCAAATTTGGATGCATCAATAATAATTTTTTATTTATTCACATTACCAGTGGCTATATTGAATTTCTCAGTTCATCATCATTCTTTTATTCACTCACTTAACATTTACGAATGTCTACTTTGTACGAGGCACCACACATGATCCTGGAGCTTTAGAAATAATTATTTCACAAGGACTGCTTCAGGGAAGCCACAGTGCAGGTCCTCACTGCATTTTGAAATGCTAAACTCCTTTTACTAGTTAAGTAAAAACACTTATCAATCAGAAATACAAATTACTCTTCATATCAGCAGCCCAGTACTTGTATTATAGCATATGGATTTTGGGGTTGACTATTTCCATAACTCGACAAAAACAAAACTTATGGTCCTAAACACTAGCCCACTCAATTCTCTTGTCCTTTACCAGATTCTCCCCCTGCCAAGACCCTGCATTCTCATTAACATCCTCGGCACTTGTGTACATGTCAGCTAAAATTACTACACTAAAACCCCTTTTCTATCTCCTTGTATTACTTGTGTTCTCAGTTCAATTCAGGAGCATTCCATTCTTCCAGACTCATGCTGCCATGCTCCCTCCTCTACCCGCAGAACTCCAATTCTACCTGAGCAAATTCCTTTTCATTCTCTTCCTTTCAGCTACATTCCAGCCATCTGCTCAGCCTGAAGCCTGGCTGTTTCACTCTTCTTGAAACTCCTCACTCTGAGCAGACTATTGTGATCCTTTACTAAAAACATAGATGATATCTTACACAAGCTCTTCTCAAGTCTTGTCAAAGAACTTCTTTATTTATATCTTTACAAAGCCTCTTCTTCCTTCCTTCCTCCTCAGAAGTCATGGCTCCCGTCATTCATTCACTTAATTAATGCCAGGTAAGCACCTACCATATGCTAAGTTTTCTAGGCACTAGCAGTACAGAAATAAACAAGATAGATAAAGTCCTGCTAATGGAGCTTAGGTTCTAGTGGAGGAAAAAGAAGATAAGTGAAAAAATAAAAAAATGATTTCAGATAGTGAGATGAGCTATGAAGACAAAGGGACAATAAGGGGGTAGAGGTAGGCAAGACTTTAGATAGAGAGGTCACAGAAGGACACTCTGAGGAGTGCACAGTGATGAAGAGGAGGATGGCCATAAGAAAATCATGGAGAAGAACATTCCAGGCAGAGAGGTGGCAGGTGTAAAGACCTGGAGGCAGGAGAGAGAGATACATGTTCCAGGAACAGACCAACGTCTTATGTGGCTGAATCCTCAAAGCCAAGGCATGAGGGTGGGCCAGTGCTGGCAATTTCACTCACATCCTCCTCTCTCAGATCATAAGCCATCAGTTATCTATGGTTCTTTGCATCTTTAAGGCTCTTCCTCTCCATTAGTCCTTTCTCATGTATTTCAAGAAATTTTCAGCCTGAAAATATACTCTCCTTAGCTCCTGTTCCTCTTTGGAACTGCACTTTCCTTTTAATATCAGATTTTCCAAAACAATAGAGTATTCACTAATCTCCACTTCCTCACTACTCTCTCATTTATCTTGTGCAACCGTGTTTCTGCCCACACTATCATTTTCAGTGCTGTCCAAGATCAATGACGACTCAGTTTCAAATCTCGTGACCTTTCCTCCACCCTCATCCTTCCTGACTTTCTGTCACATTCTTGACAATCCTCCTTTCCAAATATTCTCCTCCTTTATTTCCATGAAAATACATTCTTCTCATATTCCTCTTACCTTGATGACCCTTCTTTGACTGTTTCCTCCCCAACCTCCTGAATGAAGTTCTTCCTTCACAGCTGTTGCTTGTTTTCCTTCTGCATTTCTCTCTTGAACAGGCCCTCTCTGTGGGTGACTCCCACAGCTGTCTTTCCCAGTCCTGCCTTCTCTTATGTTACCTACAAATGCCCCTCAATAGCAAGTGAACACCACAGCTGGGTGTAGCGATGGCACTTCAAACTCAACATGCTCATAAATGAATTCTTCTTCGTAGTGATGGCACTTCAAACTCAACATGCTCATAAATGAATTCTTCTTCTTCCTCCCCAAACCAGAAACTTCTCCTACATTCCCACAATGCCATCCCCAAGATGATTCTCAAACACTTCTCCACTGGCTCACTGTCACTGCTAACCTCTTACCACCATCACTCACCTCTAGTGGGCCCTCAAGGACCTCTTGCCTAGATTAATCTAGTCTCGCCAATTACTTCTACTGCTATAGCATCTTGCCAACACTGATAGAAAGATTTTCTTAATAATCATTTGAATCTGACACTTCATTGCTTAAAAATCTTCAGTAGCTTCTCACTGTTTACCCAGTGAAGCTAAAATACTTAGCACAGCTTTGGAACCTTTTAGTGATCCTTAGCTATCAATTAGCCTGATCACTGACCATGCTCCTTGATTAATATCTATGCCATGTAAAAGGGTTTGTTTGCTCTTGCTGCTTCTTGATTCCTTTGGCTTAGTATGACATCTTGCATATCTACTAGTCAATATCCTACATATTACTTATGTCTAGTTCAAGTGACATCTCTTCCAGTTAATTTTCCCTGATTTCCTTAACAGAATATAATTTTCCCCAGTTCACCCTCCATCTCGCATTACTCTTATCTGCGTATGTGTGTGCCTTGCAGTCACTATTATTTTATAATCTCCTTGAGGACAGTGCCTTTTTTTCTTTTTTCCTTGTATCCCCACAGTGCCTGCAATAATGCCTTTCTGAGACATAGAAAATCTTCCAGAAATGTTTGCTAAATGAATTACCAATGGCTTCCAATACTAACTTTTTATTATCTGTATCCTGTCAAATAGTAACACAAATAAATCTATACTCAAAAAAGCTCATCTCCTACTAAAAAGAAACATTTGAAATGTGAATATATAATGCAAGAAAATTACAGCCTAAACTGTATAAGTCTGGCTTTGATATGTTTAATTTTCTTAAATTGAGGTACACTGGTATCTGCGCCATTTAAGAACACTTAGAAATACTTTGAACGGTTGGCAGAGATGACTGAAGCCAAGGTGAGGTACGTAAGAGCTACCAGAAAAGATAAGTGCAACACCACTGTCACTCTCCATCAGTCCCTTTTTTATCTGCTATTGTCAGAGGGCTAAAACTATTCTGTATAAGGGAATTTCCCTAATTCTTGGACCTTTGTATGTTTTAGCATCAAAACGTTATTACTTTGTACTGCTTTGATAGAATTATCTCTAACATCTTCACTCAGATGTGTAAAAAGCATCTCAACTGGAACATGTCCCAAATGGCCCAACTCGTTGCTCTTATAGTCTTCTTGCAGCAAGGGGAACTCCATTTGTTCACTGGTTCCAGCAGGTCACCTTGGAATCACTCTTGTCTGCTAGCTCCAGTGCTCTCTCTAGCTCTTTTTCTCTCTTTCTCTCTCCCTCTCCACATCTGAACCAACAGCAAATCCTGTCAGCTCTACCTTCAGAATATAGCCCGAATCTGATCAGTCTTTACTACCTTCACCGCTACTGCCCAGGCCCAAGCCTCTTATATCTTGTCTAAATTACTGCAATAGCCTTTAAAAAAAACTTATTTTATTGAGGTCATAATGCTTTATAACATTGTGTAATTTCAAGTGTACATTATTATTTATCAGTTTCTGTATAGACTGTATCACGCTCATCACCAATAGTCTAATTTTTATCCATCATCATATAAATATGTGCCCCTTTACCCCTTTTGCCCTCCCCAACTCCCTTCCTCTCTGGTAACCACTAATCTGTTCTCTTTGTCCATGTGTTTGTTTATCTTCCACACGTGAGTGAAATCATGCGGTGTTTATCTTTCTCTGTCTGGCTTATTTCACTTAATATAATACACTCAAGGTCCATCAATATTGTTGCAAATGGGACAATTTTGCCTTTTTGACGGCTGAGCAGTATTCCATTGAATATATATATACCATATCTTTATCCATTCATCAGTTGATGGGTACATGGGTTGCTTCCACATCTTGGCAATAGCTGTTTAACTAGCCTCCCTACTTCCTTCTTTCCCCTCATTGCAGTCTATTCTCAGCATGCACAGTCAGAGAGACTCCACTCAAATGTGAGTCAGGTCATGTCACTCCCTGCTCAAAACCCACTAAGCCTCTTCTACTCACAGAGAGTCAAAGCAAAGCCCTTTCAACAGCTACTCAGACCTACAGGACCTGTGTCCATCCCCTGAGGTTTCTTCCCTGACCTCATTACCACCTCCTCCTCCTCAGTCATCATTTCCAGCCACACTGGCCACCCTGCTGTTCCTCTGAGAAGCCAGACTCACTTCTGCCTTGTTAAAGCCTTTTCCCTATTTATTTCTGGGTTCAGAGCTATGCTGCCAAGGGCAAAGTCTGCTGAAAACTGACTCTCAGATAAATTCAGGTTCTAGAAAGTAACCACCTTAGGATCACGGTCCCTGAAAAATCAAGGGAGTAGTGCCTGGAACGGTGCTGTACGCTCTGTGAAGCCTGAACATTTGAAGAAGAAGAGGTGGAAAAAATTAAACAGAATTAGACGATTCTTAAATTACCCTTTTCAACTTTCTTGATCCCAAGATATAGATTGGTCTTAAGGAGCTCAAGAGGCAACTTGCAGTTGTCATGATTAATAGGAATTCACATGGACTACCTGATTAAAATATTTACACCAAAAGAATGAATACTTGCACTTATACCTGGAATATAAGTCAACCCAAAATGCGTGAACATTACATTAACATTTCAAAAATATATAATTCTAAAGAAACTTTTCGTTTTCTGAAGTATCAATCTGGGAAAATGTCACCATTTTTGTTACACTGTTACAAAAAATGGCAAAATCTAGAAATGACTATTAGACAAGCTAGGAAAGATCTAAAACCTAGTCTTAGCCTAAGAAAACTTAGGGCCACAGCCCAAGTATTCCTAACCAGTTTAATATTTGACAATGTTATAACATTGTTTTATCACAATGTGTATTTAATTACTGTGGAACGGGATATTCCATACAATGCCTTCCAGGAAAGTCAAGGGAAAAGTTAGGAAACCTAACTCTCAAGATTATTTTAGTGGTATTTAGATATTACACCAAGATACTTAAACTGCTCACTTGAATAGTTTATAAACTTGAAGAGTAATTCTATGTCCATCATCTTTTAGAGATTAAACATAAGACAGCAGTGGATTTCAAACATGGGTTCAACCGCCCCTAAAAGACCCAGGTGGATAGCTTACCTTTTCCAACGTCATCTCTGTCTCCGCAGCATGAGCCTTTTTCAGCTCTATTTTCATTTTCTCTGATTCAGCCTTCAGCTTGCTGACAGCAGTCTCGTGGTCCCTTGCAGCCCTTTGTTTCTCCTCTTCACGAAGAAGACCAAGCTCTACCAGCTGCTGTTTCCTCTGTGAGTTCACATTAATCAGCTCTTCTCTCAACCTGTGCACTTGGGCCTCCATGTCAGCAATAACCTTGTTTTTAAAAATGGAAAAATGGGCAAAGGATATGAATAGGAAAGTTATGAAAGAAGAATCGCAAAAGGCTAACAAATGCACAAAAAATGTTCACTCCTTTCTTTTCTCCTTTCTTCCTACCCTCCTTCCTCCCTTCTTTCTTTCCTGCCTTCCTTCCCTCATTTTCCAATCCCATGCCATTCCCTCCTAGTTCAGATTTAAACACTACCTAGAACATTTTACCATATACATTTAGTTCTTCTTATTTCAAACATCTATGTAAATGGAATATCACATGTATTCTTCTGTAACTCGCTTTTTTCAAATACTCAATACTATGTTCATGAGATTTGTCTAGTACTTCCTATTGTATTTTTGTGTTTATTTCATTGATTTCTGCTCTTATTTTTATGTCCTTCATTCTACAGTCTTGGGTTTATTTTATATTCCTTCTTATAATTTCTTATTTTGGATATTTCTCTCTTTTATTTTTATCCATTCTTCTTTTCTGATTTATAAACTTAAGACTATAAATACCCCTCTACCTATACCTTAAGTTTAATATCTCAGGTTTAGATATATGGTATTTTCATTATCATTTAGTTCAAAACACTTTTTAACTTCCATTATTATTTCTGGAGATCTGTTGCACGCCTCTCTCCTAGCCTCCGCAGGCAATCCTTGGCATGCCTTGGTTTGCAGAGGAATCACTCCAATCTCTGCCTCCATGTTCACATGGCTTTCTTTCTACGTCTGTTGTCTCTGTGTCCAAATTTCCCTCTTCTTTATAAGGACACTGGTCATCTTGGATATAGGCCCCATCCTAATCCAGCAGGATCCAATTTTTACTTTATTACATCTGCAAAGACCCTATTTCCAAGTTGACACACACAGGTTCTGGGTGGATATGAAATTTTGAGGGGGACACCAATCAATTTAGGACATGGAGTTTAATGCTTCTCTTCTTGTTACTCACTTCTAATTGTATTTTGGCCAGAGAATGTAGTCTATATTACATTAATTCTTTGAAAATCCTTGCAATTGCTTGATGGCCACTTATACAGCCAATTTTTTAAAAGTTTCATGAATGATTGCTAAGAAATATGTATTCTACATTTTCTGCAGTTGCTGGGTGCTATGTTCCACACAAATCCATTAGACCAAACTTGTTTAATATGTTGTTGAAATCTTCCATATCTAATTGCTTGCTTTCTTTACTTGAGCTATTGATTACTTAAAGATGTGTGTTAAAATCTCCCACTATAATGGGAGGTTTGTCTATTTCTCTTTGTAGCTCTGCTAAATTTTCCTTTACATATTTTGAGGTTTTAAGGTCCATGTAAGTTCTATATCTTAGTTAATTGGCTTTTTGTTTTCAAATAGTGATCCTCATCCTCTTTTTATCTAGGCTTGATTTTTGCCTTAAAGTCACTTTTGTCTGAATTAACAGATTTTAGTAGCAGCTTTTGTGGGGTAGATAGCATTTTGTTCAGTATATTTTTACCCATTTTTTTTACTTTAAACTTTTTGCATTCTCAAGTTTTAGATATCCATCTTATAAATAGCTTATATATTTTGAATTTTCTTTTAAAAATCTAATCAATCTTTGTCTCTTAAATGGAGCCTTTAGTCCAATTTAGTCCATTAGTTTGTATGTTAACATATTTGCCTTTATTTTTTCTCTTATTTTGTGCTATCTTTTGTAAATTTCATTTCTTCCCCTTTTTGCCTTCTTTTATTCTAAATGAATAAATTTTTTCCTCTTTCAACTTTCTTCTTCCTGGTTTGGAAGTAACACACTATATAGTCCCTTAGTGGTAACAGTAAGAGGCCTCAACACCCATGCTTCACTTATCAAAATTCAAAGTTAATTATTCTGCTATCCTCCTAAACGCTAAGAGAAACTTAGGACATTCGAAGTCCTGCTGCAGTCTTCCATATTTATACGCTACAGTTGTTACTTTCAATTTATTTTGTTTTTCTCAACTCAATATTGCTAATTATTTTATTGGGTTAGTAGGCACTTAAATCTATCCACTTATTTACCTCTCTCTTGTTTCATTATTTCTTCTTGCAACTCTGACCTCCCATACAACCATTTTCCTTTAGCCCCAAGTTCATTCTTTACGTTCTTTTAAAGAAGTTTAGCAGCAAGCACTTAGTTTTTACCAATCTGAAAATATTTTTATGGGTGTTGTTGAAAAGTCAGCTGTTATTCATTGGAAGATAATTTGTTTTTATCTCTCTGGCTGCTTTTAGGACCTTCTATGTGTCTTTTGTGTTCTTCAAGGTTTTTTTATTTCTCTTAGTGTAGACACGTCATATTTAGTCTGATTGGGACATGTCACTCCTCTGAATCTGTCTTTGATAAGCACTGCAAAATTCTCAGGCATAACCTATTCATTTAACGTCTCTGTTCCACTCTCTCTCCACTCTTCATGGAACTCATTTAGATGCAAGTTAAATTTTTCTATTCTTTCATTTCACTTAACCTCTCATATTTTTCATCTCTTTTCATCTCTCCTACATTCTGCACATTTTATTCTGTGTCTATCTGCTCTCAAATCCATGCAATTTCTTAATTTCAATTGTTTTGTTTTTATTTTTAGAAATGTTATTCTTTTTCAAATATGTTTGATAATTTTCAAACTCCCTTGCTATTTTACTATTTTAAATCCCTCTAAAATCTTTAAATATATATCATATATTAAATATGACTACTTTCTATTCTGTGGCTGATAATTCCAGTATCTCAGGTCTTTGCAGGTCTCATTGTGCTGTTGAAATTTCTGAAGCTGCTGGCTCACAGCACTTTGTTTTTTCTCACGTTGTTTTATGTTGCTGTTCTTTTTTAATGTCAGCTCATATTTCTCAACTTTACCTGTTAAAATCGAAACTGGGTTATCCAGCAATCATGTGACTCTGATAGACACCTGGAGCTCTTGGCATCTCTGGATAACTTTAAAATAAGTTCTCAGCCTGAACTGATTGTGAATTCAGACATCGGATCCTCATGAGAACTGGCTTTTAGTTAATGAATTTTCAGAGGCAACTCCCCATACTCAATGCTAAGGTTTGAAACAGGTAATTTTCCTGTTTCTAGTTCCCTGGTTTTTAATTCACCCATACACTGTGGTATGGCCCTCTGGTGTCCTAGCTTTATGCGTGGTGGTATCCTAATAGATTCCCCACCATGGGCAGGCCCTAGACTTTAGTCTTTCTCCCTGGGCTCCATAAGAGCCAAAAAACTGAAGTTCAAGTTCGCTCAGTTTTAGAAAAGGTCCTCAAGGTGACAGTTGCCTTCAGTGTTCTGCTTACACCTCTGGGTTTCTGTTTTCATTTAGATTTTGACCTCTGAATATCCTAACTAACTTAACAGCTCACAAATACACTCAAAAAGATGTTCGTTTAAAAAACCTTTAAGCTTTCCAGTTGTTTTCAGAGGGAAAGTTGATCAGATAACCTAGTGGCCGCCCTACCAGATGAATAACTAGTTCAGGCTAAGAGAACCTCTATTTATTATTGTCAACGCATTAGCTATGAAGAAAACATTTTCTAAAATGCGATAACTATTTTATGCATGACGTACCTTCACCAAACACTGCCTAAACCAACATTTCCCTGACTGGAAACCAGAAAATCCAAAAGTGATGGTAATGGCAAAAGTAACATGAGGATGCTAGGAACAGGAATATAAAGCTAAATGATGAGAAGTTGCTTCAATAATGAAAATATCTATAATAAATGGTTACCTCATTTTCAACGAAAATCTTGGACTCATTCTATTTGGAATGTTAACAATTTTATAATTTCTACATGATACACAATAATTGTTAACATTTTTAGTATTTATTTTGCACCAGGCATCTCATGTAGACTATCTTATTTAATCTTTGCAACAACCCAATATGACAGATATTATTAATATACAAAGTTTTCCCTTAGTTTGGATTATGGTCAGTACACACTAGTTCAACTACTGACCCTGCTCCCTCCCTACACTAGATTGCAAGAGACATATTACAGATGGCTGGTCAAACACATTTATGTTGAAAGAGGAGAAAGGGCTTGAAATCAGAGCCTGAGGGCCTGGAGGTGATAGGGTGCTCCATTTTTATCCTCTCTACAAAAGTTGATTGGAAATAGATAGTGCCAGAGGAATGTATAAGAGAAATTTGTAAGAAATATACTTTACAGAAAAGGCCAATTCTCATAAATCTGTAGTAGAAAAGATTAATCTTTTTTCTCAGTAAAGGTATGCAATGTTTTAAAGTTTATTTGCTTCTCTGTTTCAAAGATGTATTGGTATCTGTATAGTGATAAACAACTGTAAACCAATTATCCTGATAACAAAGTCTCTTGCCTTCTGCCCCTTGTTTTAAAATGATTTCTCTTCTTTGAACTTGATACTTGGCCATAATAAGAGAAAAGATGGTCAATATAATCATGTTCCAAAATAGATGAGTAATCTTCTAAGAGCAGAGAGACTTACGCAGTGACAACAGTTATGTTTCCAGGTGGCAAAACATTCTTTTAAAAAAATTTCAGTGATATCAACATGGTAGAGTAGGATGGTCTGCTGACTGCATTTCCCAAAGTCAGCCATGGAGAAACCACAGGAAGCAGGAACCCGAGATATTGTCAGGGAGGAAGACAAAACCTCTACCAACTCTAGGTCCTTCTGGCTGGGTACAAATTAAATTGACATGAGACAGAATAACAAGAGAAAATCAAACAAGGCTTTATAACACATATACATGAGAGAAACCCAGGTAACTGAGTAACTCGCCAAAATGGCGGAGGCTGTTCTCTTAAACGCTATCTTCAGCAAAAGAGGAAGGAGGGTGTTGGGGGTACTGGTTTGGGGCTTCAAAGGGAAGGAAGGCAATTCACATGGAAATGGAAAAGCCAATGTTTGGTAAACAGAACTTTGATAAGAATGGACTTAGTAAGGATCCTCATAGTCTACCAATTCCCAGAGATATCTGTGGTGATGGCTTGTCCTGAGGACAGGCCTTTTATCTTAAATTCTTTTTAAGGTGGGAGGGAGGGGGGTCAAAGTTTCTTTCAGAGTCTTTTATTCTTAAAAAGAGACACATTTTGAGGTGGCCAATTCTGATCCCCCACATATTAATGATGACGACAACAAGAAGAATAAAAACGATAACAAAAATACAACCAGAGGAGCTCCTGGGCACAACAAAGGCTCTCTTGAACCAGAGACTGTGTATAGAAGGGAAGGGGTTGCAGCCTGGGAGACAACCAGGAAACTCCTAGAAGAAGGGGGGCTGGAAGAATGCTTTACTTTCTGCCCTTACCTCTGTCTTTTGCTGCCATGAGACAATGTGACCTGTCCCATTGCCATGTTTGAAACAAGAACCCAACATGGTGCTGCTATGAGTCAGGTCATACCAAGATAAGTGAAAGCCTTGCTGGGGTGAAGAGCTGAAGAAACCAGGTATAGACTCATCAGAACTTCTTAGACATCCACTCTTCCACATTCTCCCCTCCAAACTTCCAGGACTAATCCATTTAACCTTACAAAACAGCCTCCTCCCACTGCCATTTGTTTCCAAGAGGTTAGATGAATTCCTGAACCGCAGATTTTCCTGCTGTGGTAGCTGTGAAAGGGAGTGGTATGTGATGCAGTGCTCTGTCTGGGGGTTCATAATCTCCTCCTTCCATAAGCTCATCCAGCAGGTCAAGGACTAAGGACCGGGCTTTTGCTTTTCCCAGCTGACGTTACCACTTAGACTATCTGATAGTCCCAGGGGAATACTGTCTGGCCAAAGTAAATACACCTGAGGAGCAAAACTACTATGAAAAAGCTACAACTAAATGACATATATTACCTGCAGCAGTGTAATAGGAACAGATGGATCAATAATTGTTTAAAATAATAATAAGTATATACATAATAAACATACTAAAAAGGGTAAGCAAAGAAAATGGACATGAAGCAGGAATCAGAAATCCTAAAAGAAGGAAAAAGTGAAAATGCTGGGAGAAAGAGCAGGGTAGCTACAGCCAAAGAACAGAAGCGTAAAGTGTGAAGAGGGTCAGAATGAGGAGCTCTCCCAGGAGGCAGCAAGCAAAGATGATGACAGGACACATAAGAGAAAAGCTGAGATTTGTGGAGGCAGAGGAAGTGACAATACGGAGACAATGGAGGGCTGTGGTCTGAATGAATGTGGCCCCTCAAATCCATATGTTGAAAACCTAATGCCCAAGGTGATGGTATTAGGAGATGGGACCTTTCGGAGGTGATTAACGCCTTTATAAAATAGAATTAGGGGCTTTATAAAAGAGAACCAGAGCAATCCCTTGTGAGGACACAGTGAGAAGGTGCTAGCTTTGAAACTGGAAGAGGGTCCTAATCAGAATGCAACCATGCTGCTGCCTTGATCTTAGACTTCCAGCCTCCAGAACTGTGACAAATAAATTTCTGTCATTGGTAAGCCACTCAGTCTGTGGTATTCTGATATAGCAGCCAAAACAGACTAAGACATGGAGTCTGAGAAAAACAGACATGGAAAGATTTTATCCAAGTTCAATCTGATTCAAAAGCTTTTGCTTTTATCACATACTATACTGTGTCAAAGCAGAAATAATTTCTCATAATGTGTTTTATTAATTTATTCTTTCTGTGTACCTCTAACCCCTAATTTTCACTATGATTAGTACAAAATTAATATCCAAAAGTCAAAAGGTCATAACGTCTTTATAAAAAACACAAAATGAACCAAAAAAATCTTAGTTTTCCAAAAACACTGACACCACTCCGAACTGAATTTCAATCTTCGTCAATGTACACATAAACATTTTTAAATGATATAATCATTTATATCATTGTTCTACCTTTTCCCCCACCAAATTTTATATCTTCATTCCCATTAGTGTATTTGTCACTTTTAGTGGCTCTTTGATATTTCATCTTTACAGTATATCATAATTTCCTTTATCATATTATTCTAGGATATTTGTCTTATTTCCAATTATTCATTATTGTAAATGAGACATTTGTGAATAAATTACAACGATACTTTGCTTTTAGGTTATGCTATCAAAATTATTTGATCAAAAGATGAGAATAACTCTAACTTTTTTGCAAATTGCCCTACGGAAACACCGAATCTATTTCCAGTGTGAACAACAGTGTATACGTGTACCTATTTCTCCACACCCTTGTCAGTGCTGCACTTCGTCATTTAGTATATTTTATTAGTTGACTAGGTATGTGATGGCAACTCAGGGAAAGGCATTTTAAATTGTTGGCAACATTGATACACACTGGCTTTAGTCCAGTGGTGACTTTCAAATAGAAAAACCATACTGAAAAGTTTATCAACCAATTATAGAAGAAATAAACATTAAATGAAAGAACTAAATGCTGAAGCCTTCCTTTCAGTATTTACTATTTCAATCATTAGCATGTCCTGATAACTAGAGTGATAAACTGCCAAAATAAATCTGGAATAGATGTGTTCACTTTTCCTTAATATTATAAATAGCAAGCAATAAAACTTCATCTACATGACTGATATAAAAAGAGCAGAATTACAAAAAAATTTCACAAATTAATAAATGTTGTGCCTATTATAGATATAAGGCCAACTTTTAATCAAATTAACTTTCAATTAACAGTTAAAAACATACAGACCAGAAAATGTGGAATGGATGAATCTTGAGGACATTATACCAAGTGAAATAAACCAGTCAACAAAAGACAAGCATTATATGATTTCACTTATATGAGGTACTTAGAGTATTAAAAACTATATAGACAAAAAGTATAATGGTGGTTTCCAGGGGACAGGAAGAGGGGAGAATAGGAGTTACTGTTTAATGGGTAAAGAGTTTCAGTTTTACAAGATGAAAAGAGATAGGTGGATGGATGGTGAGTAATGGTTGCACAACAAAGTGGCTGTATTTGAATGGACCACTGAGCTGTACAGTTAAAAATGGTTAAGATGGTAAATTTTATGTTATATCTATTTTACCACAATAAAAAAATAAATTACAAAAAACCCCCAAAACAACAAATAGACCAATTTCCTTAGAAAGCTATGACTCTTGACACCACTCTGAATCTGACAAATTCTGGTAAGAGAAGTGGAAGTTTAAAACATCTTACAAATGATAATGGATTGCCAGGATTATCATCAAAGTAGTCCCAAACAAAATTTTTTTTTTAATTTTCATTAAGATTATGATAGTTTGTAACCTCGTGAAATTTCAGTTGTACATTACTGTCAGTCATGTTGTAGGTGCACCACTTCACCCTTTGTGCCCACCTCCCCTTTACCCTGGTAGCCACTAATCAGTTCTCTTTGTCTACATGCCAAAAAAAATTTTAAAAAGCAGTTTATGAAAGTAAAATGTTTCTAAGTTGAGGACATGTCCAAGGTTAAGAAATAATCATTTGGATTATTTTCAAATTTGAAAAATTATTCTATAGGCACTCTTAGAATAAAGATACATTAACAACTTATTGATATATTAGGTTACCTTTGTATTTTCATAGCAAGTTTATGAACAATCACCACCACAGGCTGAAATATTTACCATGTGCAACTCTTTAACTTATAATGATGTATAATTCACTATTAGGAACTATGATGTGGAAGCCACTATGATAAGTGACTTCCAGAAAAAAATTTCCCTAGAGTTTAGACTACAATACATAAGCTACACACACATATACCCAGACACATACAAAAGAGCCATAAGAGAAGACAAAGTGCTGTAAGAGTTCAGAAGAGGGAGCAGTCACTTTGAGCCAGGAAAGATTCTGGAAAACTGAATAAAACTGAATGCATCTGACATAGACCTTAAGAGATAAATTAGTACAATTTTGGACAGGAATAGATGCAGGACAGATATTCAGGCAGAAAGAAAGAGTAGCATGGAAGAAGAAAAGCAGAGCATTAAAGGGGAATCAAGGAAACTCAGAAAAGAGAGATTTGATGAAGATATTGAAGGATTTTGACTGTTAAGCTATAGGGGATTTCAAGGCACTGGAGGACCAATGAAGATGCCTAAATTAGATGCTGGAGTGGGGTATGTGAGGATAGTGAGCTAAGTAATACTACTGGATTTGTACTAAGAAAGACTAATCTGGAAGCAGTTTATATAATGGACTAGAAACACTCTGGAGATGGGAAGGCCAGTATTGGGGGAAAGAGTGGAATAAATAGGGATACAATTTTAGAAGTAGAATTGAAATAGCTAAACAACCATGCATGTTGAAGGCAAGGAAGAGTGAGGAATATTGGTGATTTAGGACACTCACTTCAAGCAGTTTGGCAGATTAGAGATTCTTTGCTCAAAGCCAGTAAGAGAAACATCCAAAGGGGAAAACAAAACAAAACAAAAACCACATGCACGTAAAACTGCATCTGCCAAAAACAGGATAATAAGCAGTAAGCACACTGCAAAGGCAAAGTGTCTTTGAAGGCAAACGACCTTATCAGCACTGCAGCTTCAGTGGACGGGAATATGGGAGCTGAACATGACACCATTAGATTAAGTCAGAGAGCCAAGAATAGGACTAATGTGGTTCTAGGTCAGTAGTGTTATCTACTCCCACCTGAAGCTAAAACAAATTACCTCTGGAGAAAAGCTTATTCAGTTTAATGTCTCTAAGTTCCCCTATAAATTAAGATAAACCAAACATGAGCTCGTAATAAAAAATTACTAAATCCATTAAAAAAAAACATTGTTAGGAGTCAGCAGAAACAGATTCCCACTGGCAAGCACTTCAGAAATGGAAATTATCAGAAAAAGAATATGAAATAAATATGTATTAAATATTTAAAGAAACAAAGTATGAAATCACAAAATGAGTAAACCAGAAGAGATTAAGCAAATATTACCAGATTTGAGTAGAACCAAACATAATTTCCAAAAATAAAATTTTTGTATCAAAGATAGAATGGATATGCTAAGGCGGTTTAACAATAGCAGAAGCGAGAAGTAGTAAAACAGAAGAGAGATCTCAATAAATTACTTAGGACGAAGCACAGCAATATCAGAAGATAAAAACTAAGTGAGATGTTTAAGGCTAAGAAAGGTAAAAGAAGATCTCATATATGTCTAGAGTTCCAGAAGGATAGAAGAGAGAAGAAAAGATATGGAAGATATGAAAAGATGATGCCTGAGAATTTTCCAGAACCGAGAAAAAGCAAGAATCCACAGAAATCATGTGCAGAATAAATATCAAACAGGATGGGAAAAAAGAGAGAAAAGAAAAGAGGAGAAAGAAAAGAAATCCACATCTAGATACTAGGTAATGAAATGACAGAACACACAAGACAAAAACTTAAAAGAAGACAAGGTGGGGGAAAAAGAGATGGCATTCAGCAAATGACATCCCAGTAGCAACAAGCACATGAAACATCCAGATTTTGGTTTCTAGTACCATTCTCCAATGCAAGGAACCAATGGTCCTTGGAAAAATGACTGATTCTAGGAATGGGCAGGAAATACATAAGATGAGCCTGGAGCATCTTGCTGTGCTAGAAGTAAGGAAGTGCTCATTGATGAAGGTATATCAAAGAGACAAGGGGCCAACTGAAAGAGCTCTTAATAGCCAAAGCTGGAACAATTTGAGAAAGTATTGGATTATATCCTGAAGAATAAAATAAATATCCATGGGTACATGCTGATATAAAGATTTAATAAATTAATAAATAGGGGAGAAGAGACAAATCTTCCTTGCAAAAGAATTCCAGTATAATAAAAGAGCATTTTACAAATCCCTACTGGGTACCCCTCAAAACTGTCAAGGTCATCAAAAATAAGGAAAATCTGACAAACTATCACAGCAAAGAGGAGACTAAGGAGGCATGACAACTAAATGTAATATGATACTTTGGATGGGATTTTGGAACAGAAAAAGGACATTAGGTAAAAACTAAGGAAATCTGAGTAAGATAGGGATTTTAGTTAATGATGACGTATCAATATTGGTACATAATTTTAAGTGATGTATTATACTAATGTAAGATAATAGGAGAACCTCGGTATGAGACATATGGGAGCTCTCTAAGCTATCTTTCTAATTTCTCTGTAAATCTAAAACTATTTTAAAAACAAAGTAATATTTTAAAAAATAAGGGCAAGAAAAACAGCATAGATAAAAGTGGGAAAGATGAAAAAAAGTAAGAGGGTCTATCAGTAATCACAATAAATGTAAATGGACCAAAATTACTGTTAAACGAGTGTGATAGTTTAGATTTTTTAACAAGTCAAAATTCATCTATTTTTTTATGAGACACACAGAAGACATGAAGAGAATGAAACTAAAGAGATGTGAAAAGTTACACCAGTAAAATATTAACCAAAGGCACTCTTAAAACAGGGTATCATTAAATAATGATTTTTAAAAATTTCATTCACCAGGGAGATATATCTAAACTTGCACACGTAATAAAACAACTTAAAAATATATACAACAAATTTAATAGAACTATTGGGGAAAATGGATAAATCCATCATTTCAGTAGGAGATTGCATCACACACACACACACAGATATGAAATGCAAGTGTCAACACACTGCAAGAAACTGGTGGTATCAAAGAGACATTCTTTGACAAGATTGCAACTAAATTAGGAACCATGACCAAAATATCAAGAACAAAACCAAAATAATTCCACATATACTTTGAAGTTAAAAATATACACCTTTAGGGCTGGCCCCGTGGCCGAGTGGTTAAGTTCATGAGCTCTGCTTTGGCGGCCCAGGGTTTCACCAGTTCGGATCCTGGGCGTGGACATGGCACCGCTCATCAGGCCATGCTAAGGCGGTCTCCAACATGCCACAACTAGAAGGACCCACAACTAAAATATGCAACTCTGTTCTGGGGGGCTTTGGGGAGAAAAAGGAAAAATAAAACCTTTAAAATACACACACAAACACACACACACACACACCCCTTAAATAACTCATGGTTCAAAATAAAATTAAGATAAAAATTAAAAGTACTTAGAACTGATCTCTGAAAGAAGAAACAAGGCACTTTTTACATTTGTGTTGTCTTAATGGGAATGAAGGGTCTAGTGCTGAGAGTCAGGAGTCCGTAGGAGATATTTTACTGTATCTGTTTTTGTGACTTTTGAATTCTGATTGATATTACCATATTTCCTAATCAAAAGGAAATTCACAACATTTAAATAAAAATTCTTAGAATGATTAGTAATGAAAATATTACTTATCAAATCCTGAAGGATGCAGCTAAAGTGAAGGAGATATGTAACCTTAACATGCTATTAAAAGGCTAATTATTAATGAAGTAGGCAACCAAATTAAGACATTAGCAAGATAGAACAATTTCTGGCAAGAATGATGAAGAAAACAAGAAAGAAGGCACAAATAATATTAGGGATAAAAATAAAGATATGGCAATATTATCAAGAAAAAAGAGGTAACTACTACTAAAAATTTAAAAAGGACATACTATAGATCCATCAGAGATTAAAAATAAGGTAATACCATGAAATATTATACCAATAATTGGAGAACCTTGGTGAAATAAATACCTAGGAAAATATAAAATGCAAAAGAAGAAAGAGAACTAAACAATCTAATTTTAAAAATTGAAAATATAGTTTAAAATTTCCCACAAAGAAAACACTAAGCTCAGATAATTTTACAGGTAAGTTCTAATATCTCCCAAGAGATAGACCATTTCAGTCTTTTACAAACTCTTCCAGGGAACAGAGAAAGGGAAACATCCTCTGAAACGATTTCAGAAGTCCTAATATTGATACCAAAGGAAGACAGGAATAGGAAGAGAAATAAAATTACAGGCCAACTCAGGCATGCACATAGACATAAAAATCCTATATAAATTATTAGCAAACCAAGTCCAGTAATGTATAAAAACAAAATATGTAATCACCAAGAGTCAGAGAATGCAAGGGCAGTGTAACATTTATAAAAGTTTATAAACGCCAAGAAATATCAAATTTACATGAAAAGGAAAAATACCTAAACTATAAAAATTTATGAAAACTGACTAGAAAAAAATGAAAAATGTGAATCATCCTATAATTATTAGAAAAATTTAAGTAGTAGTCAAAAATCTTTCCAGAAATGAAATATCAAGCCCAGATGGTTTTATTGGCCAGTTCCACCAAATATTTAAGAAACAAATAACTCACTCTTACACTAATTCTTCCAGAGTATAGAAAAAGAATCATTCAGCAACTCAATTTATGAGGCTAGCATAACATTCGTTAAAAAAACATTTCCACAAAAGAAAAATTTCAGCTCAATCTCTCCAAATAATTATTAGCAAATTGAATCCTGTGGTAATAGATCAAGAAAAAACTGGATGAGACATATTGTTGGTGTAATGTTAGAAAATAACCTATAATATGATTTACTCCATTAATGTATTAAAAGAAAAAAACCTTATGATTATATCACTATACAGAAAAGTATTTTAGAAAATTCCACAACACAAACTCTTAGCAAAATAGGAATAGAAAAGACCATTCTTAACCAGATAAAGGGCATTTACCAAACACTCAGTAAATTTTATTCATTCTTTATTGTGAATTTTTAAAATAGCCCTTTTAAAATTTGGAAGAGAAAAGAATGCCTGCAACAACTACTTGTACTCGTAAGTGATGATGAAAACAAAACTGTCTTTAATCATACATGTTTTTATTGTCTATAGAAAAAATGTAGAACGAATGTATGAATTATCAGAAATAAGAGAATTTAGAAAGGTGTTTAAATAAAAGATCAATGTTTAAAAATCATTTGTAATTTTTATACACTAGCAAAAAAATTATAAAACACCATTTACAACCATAACAAATATAAGATTCTCAGAAAAAGGTTTACCAAAAGATGTGTAAAACGCTAAAGAAAAAATGATAAGCCTTTTTGAAAAACATTAAATAAGATATAAATAACTGAGAGACATATCACGGTGATGGACAGTCTCTCCAACAGTTCTCCTCAAATTGATCTACAGCATCAATGCAAGTCCAATTAAAATTTCAACAAAAGCGGGGCTGGCCCCGTGGCCGAGTGGTTAAGTTCGCGCGCTCCGCTGCAGGCGGCCCAGTGTTTCGTTGGTTCGAATCCTGGGCGCGGACATGGCACTGCTCATCAGACCACGCTGAGGCAGCGTCCCACATGCCACAACTAGAAGAACCCACAACGAAGAATACACAACTATGTACCGGGGGGGCTTTGGGGAGAAAAAGGAAAAAAAATAAAATCTTAAAAAAAAAAAAAAAAAATTTCAACAAAAGCTTTCAAACTTGACAAGCTGAATTTAAAATATACAGGGATGAACACAGTACCATGACACTCATAAAGAATAACAGGTGGTATGACATTCCATACCAGATACCAGAACCTAAAATTATTGAAACTAATACAGTGCTGCATTATCACAGAAATCAGAAAAATTTGACTAATGGAACATAATGAAGAACCTACAAAAAGCCTCATCTTGGACAGAGCTGGCAATGAATTTAGTGGGGAAATGATGAACTAGTCTAAAAATTGTGCTAAGACAGTAAGTTATTCACATGGGAAAAAATGAAATTGGATCCTTATCTTACACAGTACACAAAAGTCAATTCTCTCCATTCCCAGGTATACAACCAAAAGAAAGAAAACATATCTCCAGACAAAGACCTGTACATGAATGTCCATAGCAGCATTATTCATAATGGTCAAAAAGTGGAAACAATGAAAATGTCCATCAACTTAAGAATGGACAAATAAAATATAGTTTATACAAACAGTGGAATATTATTCAGCAGTAAGAAGGAATGGAGAACTAATACATGCTAAAACATGAATGAAACTTGAAAACATACTGAATAAAGTAAACCAGTCACAAGGAGCTCATACTGTATGACTGCACTCAAAAGAAATAGCCAAAACAGACAAATCTAGAGAAACAGAATTTAGATTAGTGGTTGCCTAGGGCTGGAGTGCTGCAGGTGCAATGGGGAGTCACTGTTAATAGGTATCAATTTTTTGAGAGGGGCCAACACAATGTTCTAAAATTAGGCTGACGGCTGCACAGCTAGGTGAATATACTAAAACCCAGGGAATTGTACACTTTAAATAGGTGAATTGTATGGTATGGAAATTATATCTCAATAAAGCTATTATTTTAAAAATATCAATGCTGAGTAGACTAGAGACCAAATGTGAAAGACAAAATTTAAAAAAATATGAAGGATGGCCTTTCGATTTCAAGGTAAGGAAGGATTTCTTAAACTTTACTCAAAGGGCACTAATTTGAAAAGACTGATAAATTAGACTACAATATAATTAAGAACTCTCGTTCATCAAAAGACACCATAAAGATAATGAAAAAGTAAGTCAAAACCTGGAAGGGAAGATTTACCATATACACAATTAACAAAAGAATAGTAACCAGAATTTGTAAAGTGTGCCAAAAAAATAAACACAAACAATCCAATAGAAAAATGAGGAAGACATGACCAGGAAATTCATAAAAAGCTAAAATTTTAATGGTAAACATATGAAAGGGTGCCCAACCTCATTAGTCACCAGAAAATGCAATGTTATTTTATTTGCAAATGCAAAATGCAAAAAAACTATATTTGCAAAAATTAAGAAGTCTGACAGTACCAAATGTTGGCAAGGATGTGTATCATTGGCACTCTTACACACTACTGATTTGAGTGTAAAGTGCTAAAACCCCATTGTACACACCAGCATTCATAAAACTACATTATTACTAGAGATGGTCCAAACGTCCATCACAATTAACCGATTTCTTATCATACAACGGGATATTACATCTAGAAAAATGAATAAACTAGGCTGCACGCAAGACTATGGATGAATCTTAAGAAAATATTGAGAGGAAAATTCAAATCACAGATTACCTACCATACGCAACCATTTTTATAAAGTTCAAAAACAAGCAAAAGTAGGGGCCAGCCCAGTGGCGCAGCAGTTAAGTGTGCACGTTCCGCTTCTCGGTGGCCCGGGGTTCACCAGTTCAGATGCCGGGTGCAGACATGGCACCACTTGGCAAGCCATGCTGTAGCAGGCGTCCCACATATAAAGCAGAGGAAGATGGGCACGGATGTTAGCTCAGGGCCAGTCTTCCTCAGCAAAAAGAGGAGGATTGGCGGCAGATGTTAGCTCAGGGCTAACCTCCAACCGCCCAGCCCTCCAAAAGGAAACAAAAAAGTGGTAAAAAGGCAGGATCAGAAGGTTTGACCTCAGAAAGGTCTGAGGCGGAGGTGTTCACAGAATGGTGAGTACCTCCAGGTGAACTCCTGCTTTGACATAGGTCACAGGTCTTTCAAGACTTTTGATCCCCAGGTAGTTCATAGCTCTCTGGTCAAGTATGTCAGTCATTGGTTTGTCTGTCCATCCATCTAAACATCCATCACCTCACCAAATCATATTTTAGGGAGCTGGATGGTCCATATCTATTAATGAGCCTTCTGTGTCTATTTCTGAAGAGTTATGTTCTCACGTTTACATGAGGCTTATCAAGGAGGCAGAATCCTCAGAGGAAATGGTTTGAGGTTGCATTCAAGAGAAGCAGTCCAAGCTCCCGACCTCTTCCTCATTGGAAATTTCCTACCTCAGTGAAAGAACAAAGAACCTAACAACAGGGGCCCTGACACCATTGTCCTGCCTTCTTTAGACATTCTTTGGCTGGCCGCAGAGGTTAGAATTAGCAAGGAGAACAGTATGGAAGTGGATAACGTTTGGTCAGATATCATAACTGCTTCACACAGAGTTCAAGAGCAAGATGTCACAGAATTCAAACACATCTGTGTTTCTTACAAATGAATTACGGGTGAGTGCAAAGTAGATGGTTGAGGTATGCCTGCTAATCTCTATTGGGTATCGGGGAGGGCAGTAAAACTAACTGCATCTTCATGATCTCAAGGAAGATACAATTAAATGCCACAGGAATGAAAACCTCACAGATGGGTAAAGGTTTGAGAAATGATCCTCTAATTTCTTAGCTAGTTATGTCATGTAGAAAAGGTCAGAGTACGCCTACATACACCCCTGCAGTTAAGGGGCCTTTCTAGGTATTTTTTTTCACCTTTTATTCACTTGGTCTTTTCATTTCACCACATACAGGGAGAACTAGAGCAATTGGTCTGATGGTTTGCATATAAGGGAGATGATTAACTCGTCGTCACTATCACACAGAACCAGAAATGAGTGTACTGCACTGAGGAGTGCAAGCTGTTGCAGATACACTTATAATACCTTAATCTTTCTTTGAAGATTTTGAAAATATTCCAGGAACATAAAATAATTCAAAGTCACTACTATAAACACCAATTATCATTGTAAAGTAAGATAAATGTATAAGGTTTAAGGGATTGACATCAACGTATAGTGACCAGAGGATATCCCATAAGTAATTTTGGGGAAAAAAAAATCCTTGGTATCTGCTATTTCTATTTACTTTTATGGAGCATGTACCTTTAAATTCTCCTTACCTCTTTCTTTTGCTTTAGATTCTGAATAAGTAGAAGTTAATTATCTAACAAGGAAGCTTTATTTATTACTATATATTTCCCATTTTAAATGTGTTTTTATGTAAATCATCTAAAATTTGTTCTCAGTTATATGTCCCTAAAACTTCAGTAAGATCTTTGTCAAGGGAAAATATTGGGAGATAACTTTCAGTGTTGGCAGGTTCAGCTTATGAAGGAAAAGGGAAAAACTAAACCCATGGCATTTTTAAAAAATAATTTTGAGGGGAAAAAGCCCTGATGAGTAGGTTTGAAGATAACAGATTTCTGTTAGTTATAATACATACTCTAAGCACATAACACATTTGTTATTGGTTTATAGTATTATATATTTTGGTACTAACTATTTTTAAAAAACTAAAATATGGGTAAAAGATATTCTTTCTGTTATATTTGGTTGTTGATCACTCCTTATGTCAAAGCCATTTATGAAGCAAAACTTCAGACTCTTATACTAGAACTTTCACTTCACCCAAATAAAATGTCTCATTTTATTTTTTAAGGAAAGGAATATATTGAATAAAATATGAACTTTTCAGATTTTATTAAATATACAGAATTGATGTGAAAGTAGATATTCAGACTTTAAGGAATGATAGCATATATATTTTTAAAAATAGCAGAATATATTAGGAAAATACTGTTGGATCAATAAAAAATATTTTGGAAAGGTTTAACATGTCAATTTATTTTAAAGAGATTAAATTTATATCATGCATAAAACTGTACATCTTATGTGAGAGCCTATGTTTATTACAATTTAAAAATGGAAATTCATCTAAATAGTTAAAATAAAAAGCATATTTTACTGTATATTTATATCCTATGACGTAGAATATGCCTTTTAACATTTTTTGGAAATTAGTGATTTCAAATTAAGCCAAGTGTTATAAAATTATTTTATATGTGAGCTAATTTTTTGTGTAAAATTTCCTATTTTTATAAGGCTAAAGCTTTTAAAGTGTGTTCCCATCTGCCAGAGGAAAGAAAGGTAGTTGATAAAAGCAGAAAAGAGAAACATCAAGGGATGCAGGTGAAGTCCCATAAAAGTCTAGGTAAGAAATCAGGTCTTCAGATTCCTAGGGCATCATATTTTCTATTTTTAACCTGCTGCATCTTAGCTGCAAATAGAACTTTCTTGACTCATAAGGCCTGTTTTCTATCAAATGGAAAATATTTTTAAAATCCTTTAAATAACTGGAAAATATTTTTAAAATCCTTTAAATAACTGAGAGATACTTAGAACTAAGAGCCAACAAATTTACCTTTAAAGTAACTCAAAGATTTCTGAGATTCAGTGTGCATGGTTGGTATCTTTAAAGTGCACCAGTGCTTTGTTGTATAGTTATTACACCTAGTAACAAAAAATAAAATCATTAGCCAAGCTTGTGGCTCAGTGAAAATATCTCCTCTGCAACTTGTAAACATGAGAAACGGGCTTAAATTTTCCCATATTCCAAAAGAATAGCTTAGCTCTGGAAGGAATTCTATACAGAAAAGTAAAATGTGGTATTGTTGTTCACAACGGCACTACTAAACTATGCGATGAACGGGGGGATGGAGCGCAACATACAGGAGACGCAAAAAAAAGTTTAATTTGGTTAAAAGTTTTAGAACAATTAATACTCAGTTTTGGAACATGCTACAATGGGCTTAGGTCAAGAAATAAAATATATTTTTACCTGCAAAAGAAGAGAGTACTCTAGGTAGAGAAGGAAAACAAAAAGAAAAAGAAACAGGGGGAAAGTACAAAAGAAAAGTATTAATTTCCATGCCTATCTGGAGAAAAAAAACTTCAAAAGAAGTGGTAGAACATGTAATGAGTCACAAGAACTGGCAAACATTATGGCTGTATTTGTTTTCTGGGAGTAATGACAATACTACTTAAAATTCATAACTGATGTTGAAATTTCTAGTTTTATTCTAAAAGAACCACCCAAATCATCACATTGAAAATAGGCCTTGAAAAAAGTGAGTAAAAACCCACAGCAACTTGCTTTTAGGTTAAATTACAATTAAAAGGGAAAAAAGAAGGTTCATTAGCACCTTGGCTTAATTTGGAAATTTGCAAATGAAACGTCTACTACACTTAAAATGACTATGTATGAGCATTTACTTTATAGATTAAACTATGTAAGTAATTAACAGAAGCACAAAATATAAATATGTATAAATTTTCTACACTCAAATGGAATTATAAAAGTGGGACTATTCCACTTGAGAATGATGACACTAAACAGACACTGTCATCAAATAGCACTTTTAATAATCTCATCTTGAGAATGCAAAACCTAAGTATTAGAAAGCCAGCACAGATGTATCATCCACAACTCACTCTGGTGCAACATCAGGGCTAACGAACAGCAGGACTACATGTCGGGAAGACGTTATTTGCAGCATCTAGAAACACTTAAGGCTATTTTTTGACAGTGTTTCCAGGAGTGACAGGTAACCTATTTGGCCTTGGAAGAAGAATATGATTCAGGCTGAATTCTTCTTCGCTAGAAACATTCTTCTATAAAGAATGACATTCATGTAATTGGAAAGCGGATTTTCAACACTCTTTCTACTTCCTATACTTCACCTTCCCAGGAAAGCAAAGTTTTGACCTAGGTTTTCTGCCAGATCTGTATCCACCACTCTATCCAAACATGCTGTACACACGAAGGTCACAATAGCTCACACGTTACACCAGTGCCATTCAGAAAACACTAATTACTGTGCAAACAACCATATGACTTTACATGACTAAAGCAAAGTATCCAGACGTTTTGGCTGCTTAATTAAATATAAGAAAATCTAGAACCCCTTGAAGTACCAATAGCTGAATTTTTAACAATGAGCTGGTGAAAGGAAAGAAAGCCCTGCCTGCTATGAAGGTGGACGCTGACACAGGGACGGCCTCCATCAGACCGGCCGTGGCGTGTCTTCCCTTACCACTGTGACTTCCAGCAGCATTTCTTTTCCATTACGTTTACCTTTTTTGTGCATTGTGTGCGCTTCGTGCTACTAATTCTTTAAATATAAGCAGAAACCAATGCAGAAGAATCACATGGTATGTTTTAGGTCAGTACCATGTAAAAACCAGAATCATGTTTGTAATTGAAGTGTGCAATACAAAACATATAAATCAGTCAATAATCTTACCTAAGAGAATAAATCTGAAAAATGAATATTATTTCAGCCTTTTTTTTCCCCAAGCACCACATTACAAGTGAGGATATCTAGTTTAATATTCCTGTCCTTTCATTAATTGCATAAAATAGTGTAATTTTGGGGTGATCTACTTCTAGGAATTTGGAAAGAAGCTCAAGATAAGTATCCAAACTAAAGGAAATGCACTCTAAAGCCATTAAGGCATTGGTGGTGAATATCTCCAGCACAGCATCCTCTCCAGCCAACTTGACCTTAAAGGACAGCTCTACTGTCCACGTGGGCCTCTCCAAGATACCTTAGGTGTCAGAATACCTTGTATTATGTTTAGGGTATAATGTTACCCTTAATCCACCCTACTTACGAAAGCATCTTGGATGATTTTCATATCAACACAGCAACCCTATGAGACTATGCAACAATAATTTAATTTACTAAAAGAGTTTGCACTTTTGTACATGATTCGTTACTTGTTGCTTTTATTTTTCTATTCATAAACTGAATTCATCTAATATTACTTAGCTCTGCTTATAAAGTATATAATTGTCAATTTTTTAATAATTTAGCCTTTTCACTTTAAAATTAATTTCAAGTATATTAACACATTTGTGGAGATTTTTTAGGCTGAGGCTCTATAAGAGTTAGCATAAAAAAGGTAGTTCTTAAATATGCTCAAGAGTATATTCAAAAGTTATAAATCTATAATAACTGGCATACAGACATTAGATACTTGATTCATAACAATGATATAAAAATAAGGTTTTAAATTAAATTATAAAAGGATTTAGACTAAAATTTTAAGTATTCATCTTACTAAATATAATGTTAAATTCTCGCACCTGGTAAAACTAGACAGTTACGACATCTAGGCAAAATTAGACATCTTAGATAGTCAAACACTTAGCTACGGGCATAGTGATCCTAATTATAACACTGTTACAACAAACTAAGGGACAAAAGCTACCTAGATCAAGATCATGGATAACAACATATTTTCAAACCCACAGAAAAAGGCTGTAAGTAAATTTAGAGATGAACAAAAAAAATTAAATGTTTCAATTACCTTAACATTTTTGATAAATATGTGAATTGATTTTTTTTCACTTAAAAACATAAAATGTATTTTAAATTTGACAGTTTTGTTAACAAAAATGGTCTATGCAATTTTATACAGAGCTTTTCTAAAACCACTCTGTGATTAAAAAGCTCCATGTAACTACCTATAACTTCCACTAGTCAGTATTCACCAAGTTTCCAAGGCCTGTTACACTACTGGTAGCCTCCTACTTGCCTGTTGTACTCACTCAGTATACAGAACAGAGTGCCCTGACAGTATTTGAGACAGATGATTTATGAGATTATTTTCGTTTTTATTAACCCAAAAGGTTCAGAAACTCCTTACGTCCTGTCTCTCCCATTTAACCTCAAGCACAAGCTTGCACTTGCCCAACCACTCAATGGATCATTTCCTTCCAAGGAAGGACACACCCAAGAGGGCTCTCACCAAAATAGATCTTGTCTCCAACATAGGCTCCCAGCCATGAACTCTGGTCATGGCCAGTCAGGCTCACCTGTCAGACTAAACCTTTTTGTTACCTTCAACCTCTGGCACTTGTTTCCTTCTTAATTTGGGATTTGGATTCCTGACCTTATGCATGTTCCAAAATTAAGGTTACTACCTGTTCCCCAAAACTGTGGTTGTGATTAGATTTTTGACTTTACATAATTACATCCTTTTCACCTCTTGTTTGAACTTCCTGGACTCCTGAAGTCCTTTTCCTCACCTCTTGATCTGACTTCATTATCCGAAAACTGACCTACTTGAATTTTTGACCCTTCTAATAACTTAGCAGTCCATATTAATGCCTAGCTACCCAGGCTCCTGGTCCCCACCCTCTGCCATGTCCTAGAGTACTGAGATTACTAGATTTATTCTCTGGCCATTTACTGAGCCATCTATCCCCCAAAGCAACCAGCAAACCCTAAGAAAGTATGAGAATGAAAATAAATACCTGCGAAGTGTTGAAACAGAAATACGTGTTGCTATGGATACAGAACTCTATTTATGACCTTAATTTTATTCAATGCAGTTCCAAAGCAAAGTAGCCAATAAGGAGGCAGAAACTTCACTAAGAATGTGATCAAAGAAATCAGAAGGTACATATTATTTTTATTAGCAGAAAATTATATAAAGGGTTTTTTGTTTTCATAAGAGATGCCTAGAATGTGGGTATATGCCATATGACAATTTCATAAATCATAAGGAAAAGAATTTTTACCAGTTCTGTATGATTACAGTTGAATGTATATAGCAAAGTGAATGTCATTAATTAAAATGTTATGCATAATACAAACCACATCACTTAAATAATCCTCTGCATTTCAATTCTACATTTTTGAAAACCACTACGTGTGTGTGCGTTCTCTACACACTTTAGAATTTTACAAGCAGCTTTACAGACTTATTTGGATCCTTATAATAAATATGTAGGTATTATCATTTTCATTAACAATAATAAAGTGGGTGCTCTAAAGGCTGGGTTAAGGTATTTGTTCTAGTTCACAAATCTTGCAAGTAGCAGTCAGGATTGGCTCCCAGGCAATCCAACTTTCCTCATCTGCTCTATGAGACAACACCATGCTTTAGTTAATTAAAGCTGCTTGCTCTAGAATTCATAGAAATTTTCCACGGAGTTTAGACTTACGTGACTGGAGCATTTTCTTAAATTTTTAATTAAATGACCATTATTCATTTTATTTTATTTTACAAATGATGGCTGGCTGGATCAATAAAAATGATTCAACTAACACGTCAATGCTAAAGAAATCTAAAATAACATTAGTGGAAAAAAGCAAATGTCAGATTCTTCCACATGTTGTGATTTCTCATGTTACCTATCTGAAATAACATCATTTTATTAAAGTCTGATATTTTGCTTTTCACCTCAAATTTATTGCATCATGAATTACATTTCAAAAGGATGTTCAAGATTTATTAAGAAAGTGTTACTGCAATCAGTCTTCTATTTCCACCATGATTTCCACTAATATTTCAGTTTTTCATGCAGTTTCTATTTCTCAGAGCATTCTTCTAAGTACTTCTTCTACTTAGATTTTCTATCTTTAACTCACTACAACAGTGAATAGTGTAGCATGGGGACTGTCTCATGTACTGTCCATGTTGATGAAACTATGACTGGGTTATGTTCTTCACCTTGGCAGCAGAAAAATGTGTCACTCTTATTTAAAGCCTCTGTGACCACCACTGAGGAGAGTGTGTAAGGTTTCCCCAAACTATCTTAAGTTATTCATCCCAATGATTACTCCAATTGATACTGTCAACTTAAAAAGTAAATTCAGTTGCTATTTTACCTTCAAAATGAGTTTATCTGAGAATAGCCAAAAGAATTGCAATTCGGGATGTGCATGCTATGGAGAACCACAGGCAAACCCAGAAAACAAAGGAGAGGAGCTGCCTTTATAGAGAAAAAGGAGGAGTAGGGACGGGACTGTTCTAAAGGAAAGCCCACAGGGGGAGAGTAACAATTCAAGGAGGCAACAGGTTCTCATTGGCTGGGCTGTTGCTGGGTGGGGAGTGAAATCTTCCTTCACTAGTAAAGTAGTTTTACTTCCTGTAGAAGATGCAAGTGTCCATCTCTTCCTGTTTGGTGTATTTGACAACGTATGATAGGGCGAGAGAGCTCCCCCTAGAGGCCTTCTCGACACCAATTTAGTTGAGGTTTCTCTCCATCAACTAACGTCACAATGTCACAATACTTAACCTTGTCTTCCCAACTCTAAAATGTATATATCTTTGCTGCACCAATGATAGAAATACCTTACTGACCATTCTTGTAAAAACACAGTAAATGATGGTACCATAAGATATTTTACAGGATGCAAGATAACTGCATTCTAAAATAGTAGAAACAAGTTGCAAATGTCTTCTGAATATCTCCAATTTCTCTGAAAAAGTGCATTATGAATTAACTAGTCAGGAATTTGTCCACACGGTTGTGAATCTGTCTTTATGGAATACCTTAGAAAACAAAGATTAGATGAAAATAGAAAAAGAAAAATTAGGCCATTGCATTGACAAAAGCTTTCTTTATAAAATTTTTCCACTCAAGTGTTTTTTTCACCCTGAGCTAACACCCGCTGCCAAATCTTCCTCTTTCTGTATGTTAGCCACTACTACAGCATGGCTACTGACAGATGAGTAGATGAGTGGTGTAGGTCTGCACTCAGGAAATGAACCCAGGCCACTGAAGTGGAGTGTGCCAAACTTAACCACTAGGCCACGGGTGCTGGCCCCTCACTCAAGTGTTTTTAAAAAAAATTTTTAAATACACATAATCAAACAAACCAAATGGTATAGAAGGGCTCTTAATGAAAACAGTGCTTTACTGCTTATGACTTCCTATCTCCAATCCACCATTCCCCTCAGGTAGACACATTTAATTATTTCAGTTGTCTTTTTAACTCTGGTGATAATGACCTTCATATCTTAACATAGTTCATGAATTACTAATTCCTCCACTTTATTTTCTGTTTCTTGAACATCAATTAAATATTGAGCATCCTGGGTTAATCATCTATGTCTGACCTTTTAAAAAGTGAAACACAGATGATTTTTATACTCATATTTTTGTCTCTCCTTTTTTGTTCTCTCTTGGGGGAGATTTTCTTGACATTAGTTTTGGCAAATATTTAAAACAATTTTTAATATTCAGAGTCCTTTCTTATTCCTTTGATTGTTGCATTTTCATAGCAGCCTGTTCTTATAAAAATAATCCCGTATTTGGTATTTCAATTATTCTTTCCTTAAATTTACTTTTTGCTCCCTAAAATTCCTTGTTTTCTCTGTTTGTAGAGTCCTTCTTTTTCATGCCTCTGAGACATGCCTTAAATGTCAGATGATCCAGGGTTGTCTGTCCATATTTAAGACTGAGGAGGTAAAATGCAGAGTGGAGGCACACATGTGGATGGGGCTGAAGTTTGTATGTTAAGGGGGTCACTGTGCTTTAGGGGGAGAAAAAGGAGAGGAAACTGCAATGGCACAGATCCCTAAAATGCTATAAAGCAGAAGGCTTTGCTCCAAGGCGCCATTTTCCACACTAGCTTCCCAGTACTTTTCCCAGACAGTTTATTCACTTCCTTCAGCATGGGAATAAATGCATAGCTGCTGGCCATTCCGGGTTCATGGTAGAGATAAATCGCCTATTCTATATGCTGACTTTCAATGAATCCTGTTTTTAACTTCATATCTCTCCTCTGCTACCCTTCCTTCCTGGGCCTGGGCCTCTATTGAGTTTTATGAGGAATACAGGCTCTTTCCTAGGCCGTAATCTTCTCCATGTGTAGCTAGATTCTCATTATCTCAGCACTGCTTCCAGAAATGTGTCTAAGTCTCTTGTCTGCTGATGGCACCCTTGTGTTGTCTTGGTTGTGCTAGCTTTATGCCTTTGGCATTCCACTATTATCATTTTAAGGAAGCCTTGTGAGGGACAGGAAACAAACTCATGTGGTCTGATTATTTGGGGCTTCTATGGGCATGTTTTAAATAAACATGATTCAAATCTCTGAAAGTTGTTTTAATGTAGTTATGTAGGGAAGACTCTATGTGTAAAGAAAGATGCATCTATATTTCTGTTCCATTTTCACTGTTTTCACTTAATTCTAGATGCTTCGGGTATCCAGGCCACATCTTTTTGACCCATCTGATTGCAGCCCAGCTAAGGCAACCCATACCTGATTCCACTTCAAGTGGGCTGTGGTGTGACTCAGTTCTTCTACCATGAGCTTTCTCCAAAGCCAGGAAAGGCCACTCAGCCAAAGGGCAGGTGCAGCCACGAAGTGCAGGAGCAGCAGGAAGTATAGGTGCACTCAGCAAGTGCAAGAGCAGGCAGGAAGTGTAGGTGCATCCAGGAAGTGCAGGAGCAGGCAGGAAGT